>NW_026267394.1:217654-242033 GCF_000697945.3 Frankliniella occidentalis | reverse complement strand
TGGTTAAAGATACTTTGTTTAGAGGTAACGGGCCCCCGCCTACATGACCACAACGCCTGCGATCCTAAGGATAGGCCAACCCGCACTACACAGATTCACTGCGTGCACGATATTGCCTACATAACAGGGGCTATAGAAGCTCACAAAGGTTAAACATTCAAGTTCAACAGCGCACAGCCGACAGGACAGGACCAGGCAATAGAGGTAAGAATACAGTCAGGAAAACTTATTCGAAGTGAACCATGAACAATACAACACAACAAAACAATAACTTTGGGTTCCAATTATCATATTGTTGTGACTATAGTAACCAGATTCAACAGACTCATATTCTAGGCACCATTTTTTTTTAACACTCAAAATTTTAAGTTCCCCAATCATTTTTCTTACAATGGATCACACGGTGAGTAATTAGTATCCCTCAATGTAAAATGTAATATGTACAATGTAATATGTACATACAGTCTCTTTATCATATGCATTATTGATGTAACTGCATAAAAAAAAAATCCAACCCCCCTTTAAATGATCAATGTCTCTTTTTGATGTCATTGGGATGTCAAATTTGACTCAATTTGTCAAATTACAGTCCAAAGAACATCAACAACAAGTATATACATTCTTAAAACTTATGGTTCATTGCAGGCAAACGATTGTGATTTCACTTTCAATTTTAGTTTCATAGATGAAGAACCAACTGTTTTTGAAGATGCAATGGTTGTAAGTCATAAATTAAAAAGTGTTCCTTATATTGTGATGTTCAAAACAAACAACTTACATATTCTTTATAATTTTAGGCGTATGAACACACTCACAGGATAAATTTGGATAACAACGTATCAGTGAACATACCTTGTCAATACTACAAACAAATTTACATCGACTACGAAGCAATCACAACAGTAAGATTATCAATTTCCTGACTCTTCAAGTGTTCTTGTTTGCAACCAAATTATTATTTCAATGTACTTGTTGTAGATCAAATCAGAATGCCTATCAAAATTATCTACCTACACATTGCCATCTTCATCTTCCAATCAATCAGGGGCAATAGTATCCCTTGTCATGTCAAAGGTATGTTTAATCTTTTCCCTACCACTCTTTTTGAACCTAAACAAATAAGTTTATCATTGACAGCCCAGTAAATATTTTCCATGAACAAAATACAATTATAACTATCCCATCATCAGGTTGTTGAACTTCAATATGACGTCCACATAGCATTTGTGGGTTGGCTATCTATCGTTCTTTCCCAAACATCATTCGCTGAACAGTTTCCAAAACAATGTCACATAACTCCAACAGAGCCAAGAAACATTATCGAAGAAGAAGATAAAGAATCTGTAAGCGTACCTTAGTCATCACATTACATCTAAGAAAGTGATTTGAACTGGTCTGTTACAAGTACAACTTTTTAACATTTTCTCAGACTTCAATTGACACGGATTCTGATGATGAGGAAGATCCAAAAAAGACAAAAAGCAAGACTGACACAGAAAAGAAGGTAAGAATCTGAACATTTCTTTACATATCTTTTTATTTAGAGTTTTAATTAATTTTTTTTTTTTATAGTCCTCAGAAGGAGAAGGTCAGTCTTCGAAAGACACCTCAAAGAAGTCCTCAGATAACGATCACACTTCCAAAGATAACTCAAAGAAGACAATGAAAAGAAAATCAGAAAAGGTATGATTTCCTATGACACATAAATTGCCTTAAAAGTTTAAGTAAACTGATAAATCCTGTATTTTCAATATCCTAGTCTAAAACTGATATGGAAGACAAAGAAAATTCTGAGTCAAAGAAAGAGAAAGGTGAAAGGAAAAAGAAGAGGAAGCGATCAAAATCAAAAACTGATGACGGGAAAGAATCTTCAGATGAGGTATGTGCGTTAAGTATCTAAATTTTTGCTAGCTGTAGTTGAAATTATTCAAGATGCTGCTACAATTTTGTTAAACTGTGTAGGAAAAGTCTTCAAGCGATGAAGAAATAAATGCCTTAAATCATGCTGCATCTAAAATTCCAACTTACAAATCAATTAAAAATTTAGTCAGAAAAAAATTTTATAAGATAGAAGAAATTGCACATGTTGAAACTTCAAAAGGAAAAACAATACGGTTACGACTTGAAGATAGTGATGTTCCAGATAGATATTGCTTTGTACATATGCCACAAATTGTAGTTCATGAAATGATTGGAATGCTTGACAAATTGAAAGAAAAATGTAAATCGGAAAAGGGCTTATATTTCCAATACCGAGGAATGAAAGGGCTTCACTTTAAGATTAGGTTTTCGAGGCATCCCAAAAAATCTTAAAAAAGTGTAAACGTATGATACACATAGTGTTGTTATCTCATGGTATAAGGATGAAATATATGTATTCAATTAATTTGTACTTCTTGTTTTATTTACTATAGGATAGAGACAATAAGATGAAAGAAAGGGCCAAAGAAAGACAAAGAAAAAGAAGAAGTAAAATGAATGACCTACAAAAAAAGCATGAAAGAGAACAAGCCAGAAAAAGAATGCAAAAAAAGAGAACACTGGAGACTAACAATAAGAAAGAATTACTGCGTAAAACCAATAGAGAAAGAAGGTATAATCAAAGGGTTCAAAAACGTACAGGTATACCTTATGATCCAAATGGGCCTTTAGATATTGAACAATACAACTTCAATTGCTTTCTAAAAAGTTTGACATGGTTTGAGTGTAAAAGTTGTCACCAAAAAAAAATAATATCATCTTTTTCAAAACCTAAATGTAGCGCCGATTGTAAAATGTTTACTGAGCAGAACGACATGGATCCTCTGTCTGTACCAGAGGAACTTCTGGGCTTAAGTTACATAGAAAAACAACTAATAGCAAGAATTTATACGGTTATGTCTTTATACCGCTTTAAAACATGTCAATACAAATACAAAGGCCATGTGATAAATTTTACACAAGATGTTCAGCAAGTAGCAGATAAGCTACCACATTTAGTTGCTGATCTGAATAATGTTATTATTGTCAAATTGCATGAAAAGATTTTCCTCCAAGATTTTGTTGTTAGAAAAGATAAGGTTTTGAACGCTTTATTATGGTTGAAACAGCATAATCCTAACTATTCAGACCTAGTCATTGATTATGAAAGAGTAAACTTACTACCAGTCAATGACAATGTTTACAATCAGTTAAAAACTTTAGATGAAGACAATAATACAAAAACACTAGGTGACTATCTGTCTGAAGCAAATAATGCCACTGATTCTGAAGATGATTCGGATCAAGATGAAAATGATGATATTAATTTATCTTTCACTGATGTACCAGATATTTTAAACTCATCACTCAAAAAGTCAATTGATAAGGTATTGATTTGGCCCTCTATAGGTAAAACTCCTGTAAATGAATTTAGTTCACCAGGTTTTCTATCTATGGCTTTTCCTCATTTGTACCCCTATGGTAAAGGAGACTTTTCTATGCCACGGGAAAAAAAAATTCACCTAAAGGACTACATCAAACATTTAATGTTATACAAAGATCAAAGATTTGCTCAAGATGAAAGATTCCGATACTTCATAATGAATAGTGAAATGAGGTGGGCAGCACTGAATATAGGAAATATTTACGTGAAAAAAAATAGTTTCTTCTCTAAAATGTCTGTTATACAACTTAAAGATTTTTTGAAAAAAAATCCAGCTATGGTTAACCAAGTCATGCATTTTGGTTCACGATTGAGAACAACAAAAAGTTACTGGAAGTCAAGATGTGGAGAGTTGTTGGATATGGTTAACCAAATAGGTACACCGACAGTTTTCTTTACACTGAGTAGCGCGGATTTTCAATGGCCAGATTTGTATAGATTACTTGGTCATGATGTCAAATCATTGTCTGTTAAGGAAAAGTCCGATTTACTATCCAAAAATTCTTTAATAGCAGATAGTTTTTTCTATGCAAGGTCAAAATTTTTTTTAGAAAAATCCTTTAAAAACCACTTCAATGTAACTGATATCTGGTATCGATATGAGTTCCAGCACAGGGGCTCAATCCACGTACATGGCCTCGCTTGGTTTAAAAATGCACCTAAAATCACAAAAGGTATGACAGACAAAGAAAAAAAAACTGTTCTAGAATACTACACAAATCTAATATCATGTGATAACCCTGATGTTAATTTGACACCATCAATGATACATCCATGTCAGTTGTCATTAGATGACATTGACGACTTTGACTATGACATGTCGCAGTTAGTGAATTACCTTCAAAGGCATACAAAATGTCGTAAAGATCATTGTCTCAGGAAAACATCCAAAACCAAAACATTAACATGTCGATACGGATTCCCAAAAGATTTAGTTCAAGAACCAGAATTAATTTTCAAAGGTGATGAAGTTGTTGATATTATGTTTTCCAGAAACGATAACTTTGTCAACAAGTACAATGAATGGATTTTGCAAACATGGAGATCAAACATAGATGTCTCACCTATACTTAGTCAAGGTATAGTGTACAAATACATTGCAAAGTACGCATCAAAATCAGAGCCTAAATCACTATCTTACAATGAGATTTTGTCTGCTATTATTGAAAAAAAGTGTGAAGCTGCAGACCCTTGCAAAAAAGCAATAAGGAAATTACTGTTATCATCTTGTGGAGATAGAGACTATTGTGCCCAAGAAGTTTTTCATTATTTAATGGGGTATAAATTTTATCATAGCTCAAGAGATTTTGTAGTCATTAACTTAAGATGCATAGATTGGGTTAATGTAAGTTCTGTGTTTAACAACAGTAATCTAATTGAGATGTACTCAAAAAGACCTCAGGAATTTGGTAAACTTTCCCTATTTGAGCTCTTAAAATATTACAAAATCTTATCAGGGTCTTGGGTTCACAGAAAAAAAAAGGGTGCCATTGTTAGATATTTCCCTAGACCTGTTAAAAATGAAAACAAAGCTACTTTTTATGAATACATGTCTCAAATATTTTACCCATGGAGAATGATTGATGATGTTGAGTATGTGAATGAGGAAATGATGATGCACACAGACAATCTCATTCATAAATTTATCAACAAAAATAAAACCCAGGTAATAGATCACATTGACACTGAGAGTAGTAGTGATTCTGATTCTGATTCAGAAAAAAGTATGCAACATTCAAAAAACTTATCAGATAATGAAAGTGTGCTAAGTAACTTTAACCCAAACAATGTACACAAGAATATAGATATTGAAACGTCCCAAAAAAATCAATGGGATAAGTTATCAGGTAAAATTACCATTGAAACAGTTCAATCAGTTAATGAAATGTTAAAGACTTACTTTTATGAACAAGACCAAACAGACTATGATGTTAAACTATTGAATCATGAACAAAAAAAAGTATTTGACTTTATTTCTTCATTAACTATTGACCGTAAAACCAAAAAGGTGATGACTTCACAGTTTTGTATAGTGCAAGGAATGCCTGGTACTGGAAAAACTTATCTACTTAAAATGTGTGTAAAACATTTACAATACAACTTAGGACATTCAGCTGTAAAAGTAGTAGCACCAACTGGTGTTGCTGCAAAACTTGTAAACGGTAATACAATTCATTCATTCTTATCTTTAGGTCGATATGGCTTCAATGTAGATTCACTTAGCGGCATTGACCTACATTCTTTTAAAGAAAAACATGAAGGCCTAAAGTTCTTATTCATTGATGAATGTTCTATGGTTGGATTGAGAATGTTAGCCTGCTTAGAAAAAAGATGTCGAGAGTTAACTGATGATTCAAAAACTTTTGGAGGCCTCCAAGTTTTTTTCTTTGGAGATTATAACCAGCTTTGCCCAATTGGTGATCAACCCCTCTATAGTGAGACAAATATTTATTCTCAAAACAATAGTTTACTTGAAAGAGGTAAATTACTTTTGAACGAGATTACCAATGTTTTCATCTTAAACATTTGTCATCGGTTTGCAAACCAAGAATATGTAGAGTTTTTGAAAAGAGTCAGTGTAGGACGGTGTGTTGAAGCTGATGTCTTATCTTTTCGCAAGAGATGTATCAATCGTTTAAGCAATGATGAAAAACAAACCTTTAAAAATTCATTGTATATTACATCCACTAATGAAAGAGCATTTGAACTCAATATGAGCAGATTGAAAGACTTGAATGAACCAATAGCTTTTCTTAAGGCTCAAAATAACAACAAGGTTGCATTTTTATCATCAGACGACTTAGCTGATGGTCTTGTCAATGTTCTGTATATTTCAAAAAATTCTAAAGTTATGTTGCGCAAAAATCTCAACATTTCTAGAGGTTTAGTTAATGGGGCTATTGGTATTGTGAGACACATTATTTATGAAAAGAACAAACAACCACCATCTTTACCAATGTGTGTTCTGGTACAATTTGAGTCTGTTGTACTTCATGACTTAAAGATAAAATATGTTCCAATTGTTCCTCACCTAACTAGTTGGTACAAGAATGGAATTTTGTGTTCTCGCTATCAACTACCTTTAACTTTATGCTGGGCATGTACAATTCATAAGTCCCAAGGGTTAAGTTTATTATCTGTCATTTTAGATGCTGGTACTTCTGAATTTGCCCTGGGATTATTGTATGTTGCACTCTCTCGAGTGTCTGATAAAAAAAATCTATGTCTAATCAGTTACCTCACTTTAGAAAGATTAAATTCAGTAAAAAAGTCTGTTCGATTTAGGCTAAGAAGAAAATTCTTGCATAAGCTTAAAAGAATAGCAAATTTGTAATAACACACACTGCTGCAATACAAAATAAACCTCACTCTTGAAATTCTTCCTTATGAGCTTTTATTTCTTGAAGTTATATAATGCTCTTGTTTCTTAAAATTGTATGTTTCAGATGTCAACAAACAACGATTTAAAACAAAGACGCTGTCAAAATTGTAGTACAGAAACTAAAACCACATGTAAACAATGTCAATTGACACTGAAGAGAAGACTGTATATGAAATCTTACAGAGAGAAGAACATAGAAAAAAACAGAGAAAGGCAAAAACTTTATCAAAAAAGGTACCTTAAAAAAATGACACATGAGGAAAGAAGATTGTTTTTAAAAAAAGATTCAATGCGTAAAAGGAAGAAAAATAAATAAAATCACTGTACAAAGTGACTTGAGGTTTCTTTAGGAGGTATCACATGTTTTCTTTCATTCAAAAATGATGATATGACAAATTTAGATAAACAATTTTCTCTGACTTATATTGACAGCACTTGTGAAGCATAACTCTATCTTGATACAATGTCTATTTCTTCATGTTGCCTGTAAGTCATTATCAATGATTGTAACTTCATTTTCAACCTTATTTCATAGTAGTTTTTAAAAAAGGTTAATTTTACATTTTCACATCGTTACCTTTTCTGATGTTAATTTTTTTTTATATACATTGAGTATCTTGGGCATTTTGCATCAACCTCTTTGCACATAAGCATCTGAAACTATATGCAAGACTTCCTTTGCAAAAATGACATTTTGCGTATTTTCTTACATGATTTTCAACAAGGATGTGACAGTCGACTTGACTTCCCAATACTTTCACAAAATTTATGAAAACCTCTTCAGTTTGACAGGTCCCACACATTTTTATGATGTCATCATTTACCGTCTGTGCAATTTGGTACTTTACATTAACACAAAGAAAGCAAGGTATGGGAGTCATTGTAAATTTTACCCCCATACTGAAAATTTATTTTCCTTTTGAAACTTCAACAATAATCTGTGTAGGACATTGTTGTCTGCATTGTTATCTTAAAGAAAGATTTCAATGCCCATAATACAATGGGTATTTTCTACAAAACAGCTTACATCAAGAAGTACACATGATGAATGATACTCAGATAGTTCAAGACATTATCATTAGTTGTAGTAACTGATATTTTGGGAAGATTGAAAATTAGTTTTGCATTGAACACAAAAACATTGGCAACTGAAGTGTAACATTGTCCAGATTTTTGACACAAAACAACTGTTTGGGCAACACTTTCAATATCATTGAACACAAAATAACTGAATCACAAAGTGAGAAAAGCGCCTAACACAGAATGGGTAGGCCAACCCGCAAGACAAATGTGTAAAATGAGGGGACTACCTACAAGGGCTACCAGGATAGGTACATGAGTAAGATAAGCAAGAAAAACGCTTCCACTAAACTGACACATACTTTATGTAGCCAAGGTTAATTAAACTAAAAACAATCTTACTCATGTAGGTCCAAAAAAATAATGATAAAAAGTAAGTGATGACATCTTTCTGATGAAAACTTACTCACATGAATAAGTTCCACTAATGTGATTTCCATGATAGACTTTCACTCTTGAAATGTCAGTCAAGAAATCTTAATGATGAATAAGTTACTTATGAAAATTTAGTCATTGAAACTCAACTTTAAAAATTTTGATAAAAGCGTTACTCAAAGATGGCGAGTGAGCGAGCGACGCGAATAATGATACATATGTCAACATATGACATCAACAAAATTTGCATTGTATCAAAATTCGCGCCGCGTTTGCCTCTTGAGGCTGTCTAGTTACCGACGTCCAGGGCCCCTGGTCTAGCATCCAGGTGCATCCACTCGCATCCCTGACATCCAGGCGGTATTCTGGAGGTCTGATGGAACTACCCCAGCATCTTGGTGGATCTACACCATTCAGACGATAGCATCCAGGTGTATCCACTGGCATCCCCGGCATCCAGGCGCTATTCTGGAGCTCTTGGCCAACTTACGCAGCATCAATAAGGTGCATCCACAAAATCTAGACGTTATTACCGACGTCTAGGACACCTGGTTTATGACCCAGGTGCATCCACCCGCATCCACAGCATCCAGACGGTCCAACAGCTGGGACAGGCATCCAGGCAGAGGCCTGCTGCGAGCGAGCTAGGTAGGCATTGGTAGTAGAGCGAGAGCATCACATGCCCCAGATGCCCAGTTCCCTGGCGAGCGGGCGGCGAGCGGGCGAAGGCGCCCAGTTAGCCCGCTCGCTGCAGGTGTAGGGCTCTGGATTTCAGGGGTGTCCATTCGCGTCCCCAGCGATCAGACCGTATATTGTCACGCGCCAAGCCTCGGAGCGTCTGCCAGCTCGGCAATCTTTTCCCTCCCGCCACCGCTGCGGGACTGGTGGCCTACCTGCCCCTGCCGCTCTCCCGACTCCGCCCGGAAATCGGCTGGAGCCGAGCCGCTGCCGATAGTCTTCCCAGCGAGAGAATAGTGTATCTTTCCTTGTCGCTCTCGAAGCATTTCCGTAAGGTGCGAGAGGGTACCCTATTCTTTCGCTGGGACGACCAGAACGCTCGCCGGAAGAACGGTTCGTTGGTCAGTTTGTGAGAAAGGTCCAGCAAGGAATCACCTGTTCGTTTGCTGCCCTGTCGCCTCTACACACCATGTGCTCGCCTACCATCAACAGCCCTGCGGGTGAGTCAAATTCTCCGTCCTCGCTAGCCAAGGTCAAGTTTCGGTTTTATGCATCGATTATACCAATATTTCTCTTCCTTTAGGGCTTTTTGTACTTGGCGACAAGAAATTTAGAATGGGCTACGCGCTCATCTGAAGGCCGCCCCAAATGCCTTGATGCAACTTTGTGGCAATCCAGCATAGTGACGTAAGTCCACTTACGTCACAAACTGAGTTATTGTGTACAGAAATATCTACTCATCAATGCGCATCTTTGGGTGAAGTCAAAACTTAATTCTATAAATTAGGCAAGGAGTTATGAGCAAAGAAAATGTGTTGCAAGTCAGAAAGTTGGCTTTGCATTCAATAACAATGTCGTAAGTGTAGCACTTGTTTTATCACGTTTTCTGTATTTATAGTTTTTCACTGTATTGTTAAACAAAACCAAAAAAAAACTAGTATTTTGTTTTGCCTTTCAGACATTAATTAATGTCCTTGACTTTAATATCCCGGCAATTTTTTTTTAACAGTATGTTGTGGATGTTCTGCTCAGATGTAAGACGTCTGTGCGCGGGGTATCGTCACCCAAAGATACCGCGGCGACGGCGATACTCTTTGCCGTTACCCATGTAAAGGGGCTATGTACAGTCACTTGACTATATGCAGTATCCAGCCTATCCACCCGACGGGTTCTTCTTTAATAGAAAGGCTGTCAGCTGTGAGCACAGTGTTGAAATGGCTAATTTTGTGGGGTCTGGTTGCTGTACTGACTGCAGAAGAAAGAAATTAAAAGAAAAGCATTATTTCTAAAGTTTTATTTTCAAAGGTTTCTATTTACTTTGTTAAAGCTGCATATCTCCTCCATTATTTGTGTAAAGCTTTAGGTTAGGGTTAGGGTACTGTGTGTTTGTTAACACCAAACATTTTCATTTATCATCTGTAACTCTTCTCCAGTAATTATTATTTGTATTAACCATATGAATTTCTTTCCTCTTTTCTGCAGGTGAAGTATTATTGTTATGTCACCATGTTTGGACCTCAAAATGTATCTACTAGATCCAAAGTGATGTTTTTAAGAGTCCAACAACAAAATATAATTCCAAATTCCTTGAATGGTATGTGATTCATCCTTCTGACGGTGTTTCAATTCTCTGCCAATTCACCAGATTGACAGAATACAGGTCGAATTAATCGTTGTTGTCTTTATGTTACAGGTACTGGAGAGAGTGCTGACGAAGGGAGAAGCGATGATGAGGAACAGGCCAGAGACAGTAGTAAGAACGAGAAGAATGTCACTGATGGGAGGAAAGACGAGAAGGATGGGAAGAATGTCACTGGGATGAGGAAAGACAAGGACATTGCTAAAGAAACAAAGAAGATCAGGAAGACTGTCACTGGCAAGAGGAAAGAGAACAGTGTGAAAGAAAGAAAGAAGGATAACGGGAAGGTCATTGAAGAGAGGAGAGACATGGAGAAAACATCCAAAGAAAGCAAGCTGAGTGAAAAGAATTTGAAAGAAGTCAAGGACCAGCAGGGGGAGAAGACAGTGAAAAATGCCAATCCAATAAAGGGAGTCAAAGAAGTCACAGAGATAGAACATGATGCTTTGTCCTTTACAGGATCAGAAGTAAACGTTCTTAGTCCAAACTTTGTGAAAGAAGTGCGTGATTCTGTCTCCCTGTCAGTTGATAAGAAAGTCAGATCTTGGTTGGAAACCTTTGAAGGTGAGCACCTGACTCAATGGTAAGTGAACTTTCTTGTAACTTGTATTGCCAATGAGAATAATACGTGTTCCCTCTACTTTACAGGTCCTTCACCCTCACAAGCTACAGTACTAGATAAGGAAAACATTCTATCTTCCCCCAAGAAATTAAAAAAGGATGTATGTGATAACAGACATGGAATGAAGTCACTCAAATCTGGTAGACATAAGTCTAGAGGTAGCAAACCTAGAAATATATTACACCAGTCTCTCAATATTTCTCCACAACAAAAGTCAGGTAAAGGCGGTTTTTATATTATTTTCATGTTAAGACTACTGAAGGAATCAAACAAGTAATCTAATATTTTCTTGGATTGTGAAGCAGTTGGCTTGAACACCAAAAGCAGCACTGCAATCCCACCAACTATTGAAAGTGAGGCTGATAGATGCTCTTCAGATACAACTAATAATAAACTGAGTGTACCTTCAGCAAACACAACAGAGCTGTCATCACAACAAGGTAAACTGAAACTAAAGTGTTGCAGGACAGTCTATTTTTGATGGTCAAATGTTAATATTTTCTGGTATTCCTTCTAATTTGGCTAATCCCTTCATTCTGTTACAGATGTTTCCACTAAGGAGAGAGTTCAAACTGATTCCAAGCCCGTAACCAGCATTGTCACAGCTAGAAAACGTTTGGGTAACACTTCCTTGTTGTTGCCGAGTAAACAGCAACCAGGTAATGATAACTTGAACAGTAAGTTCTTCTTGTAAACTAAATATTACACAACTTAATACTGATAATTATTTCTTGATTTTTGGCAGTTCTCAGACGTACTAGAAACAAAGTCTTTTCAAGTGAACTGGCAAACGTTTCACGGTCAGACCCAAAGACTCAAGGCATCAAAAGTCTTAAAACTAACTGAAGTTGTGGCACTCAACTATTGCCCACTCCTAAATCTACTGATATAGACTTCAATAGTTCCCCTCCCAAAAGCACATCACAGTCAGGTAAGCTGACTTTGAAGAGTTTATAATAGTTAACTTTATAAGGTAAACTGTTAATTAATCCTATGTTATTTCTTTAAATTAACTTATCTAATTTGTTCATTGCGTAACAGATGTTTTAAATGAAGAGAGCGAAGGTTGTTCAAGGACGAGGTTGTTCATTGTCAAAAGAAAAACAAGTTTGGATAATACCACTCTGTTGCTGTCTGAGCCTCAATCAGGTATAAGAATTTGTTTAGAATCTTTCTTTTCTGAGTAATTACTGGTGTGTGATGTGATTTGGTTATTGATTTTATTATTATTATTTGCTTGTTCTGCAGTTGTCACGAGAGAAGTTCCTGAATTATTGACATTAACAGTTTCTGCTAACGAAGCAATTCCCATTAAACTTGCTTGTAGTACACGTTTAGACTCAAAGACTGAAGAAAGTCTGATCACTATTCATAGTGTACCAGAGCCAGGTAAGCTGACTTTCTTAAGAGTTGCCAAGACAATAAATTTTGTTAAACTGTAATTTGTACTACATATTATTGCTTTGAATGAAGTTATGTAATCTATTTATTCTATTACAGATGTATCACATGAGGAGAGATCAACAGCTACTGATGGTGACAAAGTAATTCCCAGCAAGTTTGCAAAAGTTCAAGAGTCAATCTCAATGCCTAAAGAAATTGGAATTCCTGAAAATTCTCAAAGCAGTGCCCATTCTAAGACTGTTGATGCCCCTTCTGAGAGAAAATCAGAGGTGTCCAAAGAACCAGGTGACATTTTTTCTTTAATGAGTCCTCCTCAAACTGCTTGACCGTGACCTCCGCTTCCTGAGGGCCGACCATCATGAAGCCCTCATCAGAAGCTTGGCTTTCAGCTCCTCCTTTTTCTGCTCCTCCAGATGAGAAGCCTCCATGAGAGTCTTGTTGAATCTTTTCCATTATGCACTGTAGCCACGAAACCCATATGCCTTGTACCTGCCTGCCTTTTGACCCCCTGATTTCATGACCAGTCTAACGCAGTTTGTTTCCTTGTTGTTTTTCACCCCGTGTATGGTGTTATGAGTATGACAGGTGTTATTTGAAGTGTGGACATGAGAATGGTTTTTGTTTTGTCCACGTAGTTGTCTGTGGTTGTACCTCAGTGTACGCAAGAGTGTCTGTTCCTCCTTCGACTGGTCCTAAATATTGCAAAGTGTGGTCAGCAACTTCTGATATGCTTAATTATTTTGAGAGTGTTTACGCTACTTTTGCTTTTGTCATCTTGTGTAATCTTGCAGTCGAAATGGTTTGGTTTTAGGTACCCTGGTATGTTAGAATTGTCTATTTGAATGTACTGTTGTAGCATTTGTGTTGAATAATTATTGTCTTATCATGGATGTAATTTTTTTATGGCATTTTGCGGAAAAGTTTCTTTAAAATATTGATTGGTTGCTTGTTTAAATATGGCTATTGTGTATGGCTATTTGTATTGTCTAATTGTATGTATATTGTGTAAAGCTGCTGATGTTTAATTGGTAGTGTAACTGTTGTGTATAATTTGTTTTTGTGAATTGTGTTTCGATTGGAGTATGATTCTTGTATGATTATTATGTATGATATTGTTCTTGTTTCAGTAACACTGTGGGTTCGAGCACCACGTTTGAATTGTCTTTATATATTGTTTATATTATTACTTGTTCTTTCTCATTGCTCAACCCAATGCTTTAAAATAAAATAGCAGTGTTTAAAATATTCAATAGTTGTATAAACTTATTATTAAATCATTAGTGATGGATGGCTGGCATAAATCTAATCAAGTTTCAAGACCCACCTTTAGTTGTACTTATGCTGGGTAAAGAGGAGGTAGAGATAAAGGTGGGGGGGGGGGGATATACCCGGGTCTAGGTAACGGATGAGCACTGTCAATCATCACTTGTTCATTGAGAGATTCAAACAACCAGTTTCTTCGTTTGTTTTCTTTTTGAAGAAAGTGTGTCGGTTATATGCTCAAATATATTTATTTTATTGATCAACAATGAAAGAGACAGCACCTTAACTGGTTAATTGGAATGCATACTAACTTGACAATATGAATTTTGAATAATGCATTGACCTGCAGGTAAGGAAACCAACAAGAGAGAACTCTTAGAAGTCTTGCATAAAACAAATAAACAGTTAATCTTGTACGATCTTCATAAGGTTAGAGACTATCTTTGATTAATCTAGTGAGAACTGTAAATAAAAAACACTCCTTGTTGAGGATTCTTTTAAACATTGCGCTTACAGTACTTAATAGGTTCCCAAGAAAATCCAATATAAATAAATAAATAAAAAGAGTTAAAATTGTGAAGTTTAGTTAAATGAAGCAATAATTTGCCTTTATCCAGAGCTTGACAATATAATCCTATACAAACACTAGATTTATCAAGGAATTAAATTTATTCTATACATATGCAAAGATTAACAGAGAGTAGCAGAGATATGCTCAAACCAATTATATATGCTTAGACATGTAAGTTATCGGTATTAATACTTCACTTACGAGAGCTTTGTTCAAGTCAATTCTAACATTTATACAATGACTGCTTCAGTAGTTTGCTGCACATAATTTTAATAAGATACTTTCTGCAACAAACACTATAGAATAAAGTTTCTTTCATAGAAGTTATCTAGTCAATCTCAAAGTGATTAGGTAGTGGGGCAGCATAAGTCACTCCTGTCACAGACATCTTCAAAACCGGTGACCTGATATCAGTCGGCTTGATGAAGTGCAGCAAGTCAAATTCAGGTGGTAGCACAGATGACAGTTGGAGAGCAACTTCAAAAGGTGACCTCTGAGCCACATCATGCTCTGAGACAAACAGACCACACACTTCTGCTTCTCCCTGGTTGAATACGACAATACTTCTTATGGTGCATATTGTGTTGAAGTTAGTGAAAACCATAGAGTCATCTGACTTTATTTCAGACCTGTCCAATGCAACTCTGTACCGAACACTGTTCACAATCATTTTTTCATACACTTTCATAACACAAACATTATTCATTTTCTCCTTATGGAGCACTTCATATTCTTCAGGAGTTGGCGGTCTTGATGTGTGTTTTCCCACAACGTAAACAGATTGCATAATCTTCTCAGCTTCAACTAACCGTCTCTTCTTCAAAACATACTGCAAGCGGAGTTTGATATAGTCTGGCACATCCTCTTCTGCATAGCTTTTCAAACAAACGGCTAAGTACATGAGATGTCTCCATACAACCTGAAGAATGGCTCCTTTAGGAGATGAAACGAGCTGGATAATGTTGTGATTCCAAGATTCAAAATTAAAAGTGGAATAAGCCCAAAGTGGGCCTAGTTCTCTTACACTCCTGCAAACGTGGATCAGATTGTGCAGGTTCAGTTTGGTCCTTTCAATTCCACCATAACACTCCTCATTTCTCGTTAGAAACATTTTGAAGCACCTGTCTGCTTCTAGCAAATTTTCTTCACTAATACTGTCAAGAGAGACTATATATGTTCCTCTAGACAGATACTGAAAATTTTTGAGGTGATTAGCTTGAATGAGACCAGACATACACGGAAGTCCAAAGTACAGGAGCCAGTTTCGCCACTCTGTTCCTGTCCACTGAGCTCTCTTCTTGATACTGCAAGTTCCAGGCTTCCTTGAAATGCAGGAGGGAGTTTTGATTTCAGAAAGACGTTGGTCAATAAGTTCACACAGTCTATCATATCCCATACCATCAGGGAAGAAGAAAAACTCTTCTGAGGGAATGGCCAGTGAAGACTCTTCCAAAGCAACTTCCAAAGCGACGAAAGAGAATAATGAAAAGTCTTCAGTAGATCTCCCCAAAACAGAAGTTTCTAAGCAGGTGCCAAAAGATGTTAAGGCCAGCACGTCTGCCTCAAATGCCAAAGAGCAGGAAAAGTCTTCGGCAGCTGACCCAAAAACTGATGTTTCCAAGCAGGTGCCAAAAGATGTTAAGGCCAGTACTTCTACCTCAAAGTCTAAGGAGAAGAAAAAGTCTTCGGCAGCTGACCCCAAAACTGATGTTTCCAAGCAGGTGTCAAAAGATGTCAAGGCCAGTACTGCTACCTCAAATTCTAAGGAAAGGAAAAAGTCTTCGGCAGCTGACCCAAAAACTGACGTTTCCAAGCAGGTGCCAAAAAATGTGAAGGCCAGTACTTCTACCTCAAAGTCTAAGGAGAAGAAAAATTCTTCGGCAGCTGACCCAAAAACTGATGTTTCCAAGCATGTGCCAAAAGATGTCAAGGCCAGTACTTCTACCTCAAATGTTAAGGAGAAGAAAAAGTCTTCGGCAGCTGACCCAAACACTGATAATTCTAAGCAGGTGTCACTCCAAAAAACTAGGATGGACTCCGAGGTGACAATTATTAAAATATTTAATACTACTTTGTTGACGAGTATTAGCCTGATTGGACTTAATCTTTGAATGTATATTTCTTTTATACAGGATTCAATATTTCGATCAAGATCAACTACTGAACCTACTAAAGTACTGACTACAGACCTACCACGAAAGGAAACGAATGATTTTGTTAATGATATTCTGATGGATCGCAGTAAAAGGAAGGAGCAACAAGGCATAAAAGAAAACACTGCTGTGCAGGTAATTCTTAGATTTATAGATCTTTATTCAGCTCTCATTGTATCAAAGGAATAATCCATTTCATAATTATTTGTTTTTGGAGCAGATGGAATCTTTTGACTTGCCTCTCCTTCCTGTTAGTTCTAATCTCAAGCCGGTAATTAGACATTTATTCAACTTTTTCTATATTATTCCCTGTTGCAGAAGTTATCAAGTATATTTCTTTATTCATGCAGGGTTCCATAAATAAGTTTGTCCAAGATATGGATTCATCTAATCGAAAGCGCAAAACACCCGATAATTTTGATTTGGTATTTTGAAAATAAATTTTGACCCAAGTTATCAGAATTTGTCTTCTTGTTTTCACTTACAAGTTAAACACACAGTGATTTTTTTGTTTTGTTGCAGGATGAGGATTTGTCCAGAAGGCTGCCAAAATCTCGCTGTTTTGATACAGATGTGAAAGAAACCTCTCTTTCTAAAAATGCTGAAGATGCAGCTTGTGCTCCATTCAAGGTAACTTTTTGTTATTACATTTCAAACGTTGTACCCTCTTTGAATAGGATTGTTTCCAATTTATGAAATTTTTTTTATTACTTATTTTTTGCTTTTACCTTCAGCGCAATCTTATTTTATTGGTTTTCTTTCTTTGCACAGCCCCCACCGACACTGCCTTGTTCCATAAACCTTAATTCTACATTTAGTCCATCCAAGGTAATTTCTTGGTATGACGCTGTACTTTGAGTGGGACTGTTCACATTTTTTTCATGTCTTTATGCTTTTATCCTCATTTTGACCCTTCTACTGGGTTCCTTTCTTTGTAGCCTGCCACTGAGTCAGTAATACCCCCAGCCTCTTATTCTGGAGCTGCGGCTAATGGAGCTTCTGGCTCCAGCCCTGTAACTGTGGTAATTAATTTTCCCCCCTAAGATGAAAACTATTCTCTCTTTGATAGGATTTTTACATTTTTGTTTTTTTTTCTTCCTCTTATTTTCATGTTTTAATGCTTTTATCCTCGTTTTGACCCTTCTACTGTGTTCCTTTATTTGTAGCCTGCCATTGAGTCAGTAATACCCCCAACAGACCCTCCTCTGGATGGGGAAGCCTCTGGACCTGTGGTTAATAATGGAGCTTCTGGCTCCAGCCCTGTAACTGTGGTAATTCATTTTTCCCCCTAATATGAAAGCTATTCTCTCTTTGATAGGATTTTTACTTTTTTTTTTCTTCCTCTTATACATGTAGTCTACAGATAAATTCTGGTCTGAAATAAACCAGGTTAGTAGAGTTTTTTCCAAAAAATTATGTTTAGCAAATTTATTGCTGAGGGTTATTTTATTTTAATGAAACAATTGTTAGTTAGTTGGTGTCATAGTTTGTTTTATATTTTCTGGCAGTAGTGTCATCATGACCTACAGCTGTATCAGGAAAAGAAAAGTATTTATAGCAGAAAATATAACTCTTCTTTTGCAATCTTTCTTTTAGAAAAATATTGTTAGGTTGAACAGACTTTTTGCCACTGAGGATTTCTGTGAGGCACTCGGGCAAGAAGAAGTTACCCAAAACTGGCTCTTTAATTCTAATGTAGGTGTATTGTGGTACTGTGGTCATTTTACATCTACCTGATTAATTCGAGTTTCTTGCAATATAATAGATATTTTAAATCTATGGCACACCAATTTAGCAATAGGTTTGCAAACTTACAACTCATGTAAAGAACAATGTTAGAGTCACTGAGAGTTTGTAGAGTAACTGGTAAGCTTTTAATGGAACTGTTGACACACCTTAAAATTTTATTTTCTTATTTAGACAACAGGCTATGAGGTGCAGACCCTACAAAATGACATGAATGAGTTGAAAGATAAAGTAAACCAGTTGATTGAGGATGTGCATAATATGAAAGAAGACATAATCAAAACCATTTTAGGTGACTAACAATTTAACTAAGATAGATTAAATAATGCAAAACAATGCGACTACCATTTTTTTTCTTTTCAGATGCCCCGAATGGAATTTCATTCAGAAGTAGCAACAGGCCTTCTAATTCTGATGAATCAAGTCAAGATAAATGCAAAAATGCTTCATCCTCTACTGTGCAAATGGTACGTCTGCAATCAGTTCTTATTTATATTGTTGTCATTTTTATCCCTTGCATCTACAAAAATTGAGGTTCCTTGTCAAGGTTTACTTATTCTTTACCTTTTGTTCCATGTTTGGTTTCTGTAGATCTCTTTTGGAAACAAACAAATAAGCAGCAAAGAGTTGTCAAAGATTTTGCGGTTGGAAGATACAGCCAGACACAAAATAAGATCACTGTTAGAAAAATTATACACAGAGTCGGAGCTGGCGGTCATGTGGCTTGAGCAGGACAAGAGCAAAAGCCGTAAAATTATAGAGAGTGGTGTGGTTGCGGAAATTACTCGTAAGTATAACTCTGTTTCTATGTTTTCACTCAAACTTTTGAAAATTATTTGTAACAACTGCTATAGCATTCCTACTTTCTTTTGCAGGCCAAATGAACTCAAAATCAAACAACAGACTTATTAGAACTGGAGAGCCTGCACGAGGCTATTCATTTACTGTTACTGATATAAGGACATACTTGTCTAAAGTTTTACACCAAACAAGATCAAAATGTATTGGGAGTAAAGATAATAAAGTTACTAATGAAGAGAGTTTAGGAGGAGGTCCTGACAAAGACATAAAAGGGCATGAAGATAAAGACATTGATCGAATTGAAGATAGAGACCTAGAAGGGGATGAGGACAAAGAAGGGAACGAAGATAAGATCAAAGGGGATGACGATAAGGTGAAAGAAATGGATGAAGATAAGGACAAAGAAGACAATGAAGTTAGCCTTGAAGAGTATGCAAATGAAGTTCGTTATGAAGATAATGAAAGTGAAGCTAGTCATGGAGAGAATGAAATTGGTCTTGAAGAGGGTGAAAATGAAAATAGCTTTGATAGCTCATCAATTGATGAGTGAAAGGTTATGAAATGAATCTTTGTCTTTTTTTAAGATTTTAAAATTATATATCTGAATTTTGAATTTTTGATTAAGGTTGTTTTGCAAAAGCCAGGTTGTTTTCTTTATTAATTCTTAATTGACGAACTATAAACATTCCAAAAATGAATTATTCATATGTTTATAAAGCTTTAAGTAAGTGCTTTTCTTTTTTAAAGCCAAGACTGGTAAATGGTGCCATTCCTTTTTTACGTATATGGATTTCCAATTTTTAAAAGATAGGTGCCAAATCCTTGAAACCCTGTGTTTTTTGGAATATACTAAAGATAATTATACCAATTTTTAAAAAGCTGTAGGTTTTATTTGTATCTACTGCTGGTTTTTTTCCCAAAATTGTACAAGAGTTAATTACCTGTTGCATTTAAGGTAGAAGGAGAATATAATATGCATTGGGAGAATTAGTGTTCTCTGATAAAAATTTGCCAGACTGAACCGGTTTTATTTGCCCTCTCTGTACTTACATATTATTAAGTATGAATAATGTTTTATTTGTTAAATGAGTCTGTGTTTTATTTAGTGTACTTTGTAATAACCCAGTATATGTTGTTTTGAAGAAATTATCCTCCTTTATTCTTGTTGGATATTTTTTAAAGCTTTTACTTGAAATTAAATTAGTTTGTACAATTGCACTCTTCTTCAATATTCTCCTTTTTATTGTTCCAAGGGAACTTTGCTGGTGAACAAATTCAATTAACTAATATTTCTATCAGGAATCCACAGAACAGAAAAAATCTGAAAACCTGTCGATCATGTTTCTGACAATTTGTTAACAAACTGAACTTCTATATACAGTTACACTATTTTTCCTAATCTAAAATCAATCAGCTGAAAGCCACAGAAAACCAACTGAACTGACTTAAACACAGTCGTACTAGTTGAATTCCAACAAATTTGTACGCCCCAAAACAAAATCAAGCACCATGGTGGGAGTGCCCACCTAGGATATGAGATGACAGAGATGTAGGAGGTTAAAGTAGTGTGTGCTCTTTATTTATTTATCAACTGCTTTTGACAAAAAGAACACTCCAATCGGAATCAAATAGCCATTGCAATAACACATAAATTGTAATGAAAGAATTGCCTTTCTCTCAAAATAATTTTCTAATTCAATATTTACAAATTGTCAGTAGCAGTGTCAGTAGAAAAATCTACCTAATCTTACAATTGAGAGGTAATGCTCACATTTCACATACTAACAACACTGATTATAAACAGAGTTATACATAAAAACATTATGAAATCAGATGATAAGCTTAGCAAGACTGGTGCAGATACGTAGAGAGTTGAGTTGGTTCACCCAATGACAGCAGCTCTCGTGCGGGTCCCACATAATGAAACTGAAACAAAGAGAAGTATGAATTAAAATTAACGAAATGTGTTAAAATTCAAAAGTAGATTCATCATCTCAGTTGTGTAACTACCTCTAGCTTAGTGAAGTTCCTTGGCATCTAGAATTGTTAGACTCTCTTCAGAACTATATCGAGTGAGTTGAAACAAATCACAAAACGGTGACCTGCAAGAATGAAAACAAAACAAAAATATAATGCAACATAAACATGAGTAAGTTATTCACAATAACTTTACAAGCAAAAGAACACTAGATAAAATCCTTGATTTAAAAAAATTGTACTTGTTTGAATAACATCAGGAACTATGATAACGGTTAGGTAATTAATAAAGTAGACTAAGGAGCAGTCTACAACAAGATAAAAACTGTCACACAAGCTAGTTAAAAGCCCATAATACAATTAATAAGCTATAGAGAATATACCACATTTAAAAGAGCTTTCTACTAGACCAAATTATGAATGAATAACGGTTTGAACGAGAATGTTAGTTTACCATGTATAGTTCTCTTTGCTTATGAAAAACATACATAAATGTTACATACCCTTTAGAATTTGGAGGATTTCCGCAACAAGGAACCAGATGAGAGAAAAGCAGTCAGTTACTCCAGACGTATGATCTTTGACAACTTGGAACTAAATACAAATTTTACCCTCCATATTATATGGACAGATTAGAAGCTGTTCAAATGCAACCAATCGGTTGTCTGAGCACTACAGAGAGGTGACAAGACCAGTAATTTATGAATGCACTTCTTTTGTAGAGAATGGAACAAAGAAGCCATCAAAACGAGCTCGCAGAGAAAGGAAAGATCTCATAGCTCATATGACTAACAGATTCTCAGTAATATTTTACTTTCATTTTACTTTGTTCAATTTTATGTAGTTAATATTTTTAATAAACCTAACCTTCATTACTTTAACTGTATTACATACTTTTAGAGCTGGGTCCTACTCTTGTTGTTTTTTTTGCACCCAAATTACACGAGTGAGTCAGTTTTAAAGTAAAGCTACTTATTAGAGATGAATTACAGCACTTTTTTCGGTCCCTTCCGTTCCTAAAAATGATAAAGGAAAGAAACAAACCTCAGACACGGCTAAAGTCGCTTTATAAAGTTTCAATGAAATCGGATTTTCATTTCCCCACCTTGGCATCTCCACGCCAATGTATACATTCTTCCTGGCCACACAACTTTAAATTTCATCAAGTATTCGTTACCAACACCACTTACGCTTTGACGGCAAAAAAACAAACAGATCGAACCCACAACAACAACAATGCTTCGTTGCCCTCCCTCAACCCCACCCCCACCCCCCCATCATCTGATCTGCTCCGCGCTCAAGGTCAAGTACGCGACTCACGAGCGCGGCGCGATCGAGCTGGACTGGAGGCCCAGCACTTGGTAAGTTATGTTGTCTATCCTTCTTACAGTTTTTTTTTAAAATACAAATTTATTTAAATTTAAATTTGCAATATTTTAGTTGTGTGATTCTGGTGTTGCTGCATATTTTTACTTTTTATTCATTTCAGGATCAAGAAGATAGTGCTGTTTTATGTGACTATAAGGAGAGATTGAACCAGGATTTTAAAAGGCCTTGTAAATCAAAAGCCCAAAAGGTCAAGACCATGTTTAAGCGTGAATGAGGCCTGAGTTTATAGAAAAGAACTTCAGCAACCATGCAGATAATAACTGAGTAAGTTTGACTTTGTTTTCTCCGATATATTGTTCTTGTTCTCTGGTTAATCTTATGCCACTTTTTGTTTGTTTTTCAGCTTTAATAACAAAGTACAGTTATACCATGTCTAAATTAAAGTGGCTTGTCATCACAACTGTTTTACCTTAACAGTGTTAACACATGTAACATAATTTATTCTGTGGCTTCCAAGTTGGCGTTATTTCTTATTGTAAAATTCCGGTGCCACCTCAATAAGAGTTCCCCGAGCTGATGTTAGAAGCATTGGAGGCCAAACGCCTAAAGACCCCCGCAACACACGCCTGCTAAAGTGGTGGCCTACCAGTGCGGCTGGAGGCGAAGCGTCGTTGGCGCTGTAGTATTACCACGGGAATCGGGTATTGTCGTAAGCAGTAGGGCAGGATGGCTGGGGCACTGCCACTTGAATACTAGGGGACGATTTGGATGAATCATAGGGTATCATCTAGAAAATGTCCGTCATATTCGTCGTTACGAAACTGAAGACATGCAAGGTCTCACAACGCCTGATAGGTAGGCAACATCTTGCCTGCTGTGCATGCCTGTACCGCGGGGTGGCCTACCCCGAGTCTCACAGGCGCCGAGCTCCCACGATTTGACCAAAATGGATCCTGAAAACAGACGGTTTCTGGACAACCACTAGCCCTGCGCGGCCTGGGAGGTTCTTAGAGACGGAGCGAGCGACCAAACGGAGGCGTGGACGGTACTGTGATCGAACGGGGAACGAGCCTCACGAGCTCTTATAACTTCGCTGCGAGGGTTGGGCGACTTGAATTTTTCGTGTACACAGGAGTACGGAGTACACGGAGTACAAGTCGGAGAACACTTAGTATTGCCGGTCGGAGCGCGCAGAGTACACCTGGAGTACAGTCGGAGTACGCGGAGAACTTGCGACAAAAACAGCCGGAGTACTCGGAGTACAATCGGAGAACACCTGGAGTACATTTTGGCCTGTACATAGGAGCCACCCAGTCGTCCACCCCTCGCTTCGCTGTCACGCTGTCAACGTGTTCGAGTGCAGCTCGCTGTCGAGAATGCCATCTGGACGCTTAGGACGCACATAGATGCAGTGGAACATGCCCCAGCTGTTGGATATTCGGTCTGATCGCTGGGGACGCGAATGGACACCCCTGAAATCCAGAGCCCTACACCTGCAGCGAGCGGGCTAACTGGGCGCCTTCGCCCGCTCGCCGCCCGCTCGCCAGGGAACTGGGCATCTGGGGCATGTGATGCTCTCGCTCTACTACCAATGCCTACCTAGCTCGCTCGCAGCAGGCCTCTGCCTGGATGCCTGTCCCAGCTGTTGGACCGTCTGGATGCTGTGGATGCGGGTGGATGCACCTGGGTCATAAACCAGGTGTCCTGGACGTCGGTAATAACGTCTAGATTTTGTGGATGCACCTTATTGATGCTGCGTAAGTTGGCCAAGAGCTCCAGAATAGCGCCTGGATGCCGGGGATGCCAGTGGATACACCTGGATGCTATCGTCTGAATGGTGTAGATCCACCAAGATGCTGGGGTAGTTCCATCAGACCTCCAGAATACCGCCTGGATGTCAGGGATGCGAGTGGATGCACCTGGATGCTAGACCAGGGGCCCTGGACGTCGGTAATT
>NW_026267394.1:210670-212592 GCF_000697945.3 Frankliniella occidentalis | reverse complement strand
CAGTTTAGGCACCTTTTACCGGGAGGGCCTATGATCTTGAGGGCCGCAGGGTATTTTTGTTTTTAACCTCAATAGGATATTTCGGGTAAGCGAACCAGCGGAAACAGAACGGCCGAGCGGCTGCTGGATCCGTTTCAGCCTGCGAACTGCGCATGTGCAGTAGACTGTGCGCCGCCCCGCCACCACTCCCTCTCCCCCGCGCATCAGCAGCAGAGATGCAACCAGCGGTTAACTGGCCGGTTCCGTTTCCGCCGCTCCGCTTACCCGAAATACCCTATTGGTCAATCACTTGTTTCATATTTCTCCCTTCAAATTTTTTTCGGAATGGTTATCTACTAAGGCTACAAATTACGTAATAGGTTTAGGAGGGGGGAGGGGGTTGGCCAAAAAGGTTACGGTTGATGAGGGTAGGGTGGCCCCCCAAAAAAATCAAATATTACGTAGAGGGCACCGCAGGTTAGAATCGAGTAGAGGGTGAAAAATGAACGAACACATGTTTTTTCCTTTCGCTGAGAAACAAATTTTAAGTACCTCTGCAAGGCCCTTGAAGTTTGAAGCAGGGCTTAAGTGCATTTCGCGCAATATAAACATATGAAGTTTTGCGCCGATTTTAATGGCAGTGGTACCTCCGTGATCGTCTTTTTGTGCTGAAAAAGAATATGTGTCTACGCGAGCTGTAGGTGCTGTGGTGCAGATTTTATCCGTCCGTGACTGTCTGCCGGTAACGAAAAAAATGCGTTTTTCAGCCTTTTCAGTCTATATCTGGGCCCTGAGCAAACTCAAGCCGACCCTATCCGCTTAAATTAGTTGCTCTAGTACTAGTCTATATTTCCGGACCCCAGACCATGCCTTTGGATGCGTTGCCTACCCTCCAGGGGCACGGATTTATAGCGTATTTCACCAAAGTCGGACTTGGGGCGAATAAAGCGACCTGTGACGATACATACCGACCTAGATCGGTATAAAAAGACTTCTCTGTGACCACATTATGGCACGGAGCTAAGAGAAAATTTTTTTTAGTGCATAGACACGTTTAAACAGGTTTAACCAGGTTTAAACAGGTTTAGACAGGTTTAGACAGGTTTAAACAGGTTTGGACAGGTTTGGACAGGTTTAAACAGGTTTGGACAGGTTTAAACAGGTTTGGACAGGTTTGGACAGGTTTGAACGTGTTCGAACAGGTTACTACGCGTAATTATTACTTGGCTTAGTACTCGACTCCCAACCCCTCGGCCACAGCTTGAAAAAAAAGAACAAAAAAAAGTGTCGACAGGTTTGAACGGGTTACACCGCAGGGCGCCGCTTGGCTAACTACTCGACGCGCGGAACCGTTTCCGCTGCGCGCGCTACCGTTCAACACAAGTTTCGTTTCGCTCCAAGTGTGTGGGTCCCAGCGTACCGTGCGCAGTTCATGAAGGAACAAGTCGGCACAGGTTTCATAGGCTGGTGAAGTGCGCACTACTCGCAGTTAGTTCGACGCAGTGTGAATTGGTTGGCGCCTTTCCTTCGATATTTTGAGGTAAGACAACAGACAGTGTCGCTTTGACTAGTGAGTTGTGTACTTTAGTGTCAGGCAGGTAGTTACGGTGAGCTATTGCTTGCAGGTTTAGGATGGAAATTTATTTGATTGGGGGTATCTCCGAGGATTTTTATGTCAAAATCTTCAGAGTGGGTAAAAAACTTCCTACAAAAATCCAAGTACTGCGAGTGTTATTTTTTCACACTCACAAGAAAAAAAGAAAAAGTGTGCAAGGGGTTCTATCAGAGCGGCTGCAAGTTTGACGATCAACAAATTGTACGATTTCTGGAATGAAATTGTGCCCCAAAAGGAAAAACGTTAACAATTCTTGTTAACCATAAACAGACCCTTAGTAAAGAAAATTTTCTATTTTATAGTTTCGAGCAATATTTTTTTAATATAG
>NW_026267394.1:209172-210620 GCF_000697945.3 Frankliniella occidentalis | reverse complement strand
TGGGATGCCCTGGATGCCCCCTATGTTTGTGGATGCTCTGGATGCTACAGAATACCCTGGATGCTATCGGAGGCCTGGATGCTGGGGACGCTCTGGATGCACTGGGTTGCGTACACCTGGATGCGGTGGAGTCTGTGGATACGAAAGTCGCGTGGCGCCCTGCATGGATGGAGTGGACGGAGCTGGAAAGCGACGCGGATAATGCAGCATCCAACCAGCATCCATTTTGGCCGTTTTGGATATCCAGATCCTTCATCCAGGACGTCCAAGTCCGGACGTCCATAGCCTCCAAAACACGGCCCATCAGGGTAGAGGTAACACGTGAATGTAGAGTCCTTCAGACGAAAATTTCGTCCGTTTTGCTGTATCTTGTACCGTTTCGGCGCTACGGGGCATTTACTGGCGAAAACGACGTGACAAAGACAAAGTGGTCTATTAAATCGTAAAAAAAGGCTTCATGTCACAGGATTGTAAGGAGAGTTATACTTAAACCACACATTAGGAGTCGTACCACACCCTCTTTTTGGCTGAAGGGTCCCTAGATTATCTAGTGTCACTACCATACCGCGATTCCTCGGCCAGCGAGCCAGTGCGGGGAGTCACAACATCCCCTCCTCCCTCTCCCAGTCCCGCGCCGCAGTCCAGCGGCCCTAAGCGCCGCGCCCAGCTATGCTGAGAAGTCATAAGACCTGCCCCCCCCCCATACCCCTTCGGCGCCGTGGTGTTCACGGGAAAATATTGCACGATTGCTGCAGAGCGCTTAAACTTTAACTCCCTTCGCATCATCATCAACGAATTAAGTTTATCTATCAAATATATCCCATGTAACGAGTAAAATATATCGACGTTACGTCTCGTTACAGACGAGGGTAACGATAACGCGTTACCAATACAGGCCATACAAAAATGTAACGCGTTATCGTTACAGTAACGAGGCGTTACAGTAACTTCGTTACTGCGTTACTGTAACTTTAACAACCCTGCCTTCTCCTTAACTCGTCTCGGGTATCAGCGCCGCAGGCCTAGCTATATGTGCGCCAGGCGCGTCTCGGCATAACAGTAGTTCGTGAGATATCGCGAAGCCTGTTACGCGAGACGTGGTCTGGCGTACATGTAGCTAGTTGGCTGAGCGATTAGCGAAGCCTATTACTCCACTGATGATTAAAAAGTTTCGCGTCTGTTTGTCTGTCTGTCCGTCTGTCTGTTTGTCTGTACGCACGATAACTCGAGAACGAATTGAGCTAGCGACCTGGGATTTTCAGGGTCGTTTTGTATCATAAAAAGACAGATCGAGTTCGAAGAAGAGCGTCCTAGCTCGAAAATTGGATTTTTAAAAAATCAAAAACCACAAGTCCCTAAAATGACGTTTTTTAAAATATTTTTTTTTGCCTGAGCGATTAGCGAAGCCTATTACTCCAGTGATGATCAAAAAGTTTCGCGTCTGTCTG
>NW_026267394.1:202221-203885 GCF_000697945.3 Frankliniella occidentalis | reverse complement strand
AACGTAAGACGTAACGTAAGACGTAACGTAAGACGTAACGTGAGACGCAACGTAAGACGTAACGTAAGACGTGGGTGTGGAGCTGCTCAACAGGTGGTGTTGAACCATGACGCTCTCCCCCCCGGGCCCGGGCCCGCCCCAACTGTCTGGCAGAAACGGGTCCGTTTAAAAAGGGAGCTCTTAAAATCAATCTATAAGCTTGAAAAGTTATACAATGACTGGCTAAAAATATCCAAATCTAGTAAACGTCGAAACGCATCGCAAAAAGCAAATGAAAAGGCTTTCATTGATAGGTGCGGGCTTATTTTTGATATTAGCCGCAAAGAGGACTTTAAAATATTCACAATACCAGTGTCGAAACAGCCACAACCAGAAAGTTTTCCTGATAGTGCGATTGTTGAATGTGACTCAGAAGACAATAGTGATTCAAACGAAAGCAGTAATAACATTGATTCCTGTTCAAATGACCAGAAACCAGTAGGGAAAAAATTTGTGTTAACGCTTGAGTTAGCAGCCGCTCTAGACCGAGCAAAAGTGAGTGACAGAAAAGCTGTATCCATTATAGGATCTGTTTTAAGCCCGCTGGCATCAAGCACAAAGACTAAGTTAACTTTGAGTAGATCATCAGTGCAAAGACTGAGGGTTCAAGCTAGAGAAGAAATATCTTGCAATATCAAGAAGAATTTTCGTCCGGAATGCAAATTAACTCTGCACTGGGATGGGAAAATATTGCGTCAACCGAGTGCAGAATATCATGGCTGGGGAGATGGGTATGGGTGATCACCATGGTATTGACAATGTCCATGCTTAAAATTTTGATTTCCTATGGTCAAAATCTCAATCTATGACTGTCATGGTTATTTTACCCTGGGTTATCAACGAGGTTTTCAACTTAATAGACTATTTGGTCGTTTTCACCACATTTTTGTCCAGAGATGCCCCCTTGCACCCAAACGGTACAAGATAGAGCAAAACGGACGAAATTTTTGTCCAAAGGGTTCTACTTTAACTAGCTATATGTACGCCAGACCACGTCTCGCGTAACAGGCTTCGCGATATCTCACGAAACACTGTTACGCTGCGACGCGCCTAGCGCACATATAGCTAGGCCTGCGGCGCTGACACCTAAGGCGAGTTAATTTTTCGACATAAACCCCCTTTTTACGATTTATTAGACTATTTGGTCATTTTCACATCAATCTTGTCAAGAAATGCCCCCTAGCAACCAAACGGTACAAGATAGAGCAAAACGGACGTAATTCTCGCCCACTGGGCTCTACTTTTACGAGTAACCCCTTGGAAGCGCACAAAAAAATAATTTTTAAAAAGGTATATTTTGCGACCTGTGGTTTTTGATTTTTTAAAAGCGTCAATTTTTGAGCTAGAATGCTCATCTTCGAACTCGATCTGTCTTTTTGTGATACCAAACGACCCTGAAATTCCCAGATCGCTATCTCAATTCGTTCTCGAGTTATCGTGCAGACAGACAAACAAACAGAATGAAACTTTTCCGGTCAGTGGAGTAACTAGCTATATGTACGCCAGACCACGTCTCGCGTAACAGGCTTCGCGATATCTCGCGAAACACTGTTACGCTGCGACGCGCCTGGCGCACATATAGCTAGGCCTGCGGCGCTGACACCCGAGACGGGGTAATAGGAGTG
>NW_026267394.1:201745-202171 GCF_000697945.3 Frankliniella occidentalis | reverse complement strand
AAAACAATCACAAAACAATGGCATTCCAAAAAAATCGGAGGACGGGAACACGCAGTTGGGGCGGAGTTGCGTAGAAAGGAGAACCGCAGTGCGCTGTCGGCGCAATCGCTTTGAAAAGTAACGGTAACGACAATTTACTGATATCGTTACTGGTAAATAGGTAACCACTTACCGTTACAGTTACCGAAACTGAGAAAAGTAAGAGTTACTGTTACCGTTACCCAAAAAAGGAACTCGTTACCAGTAACTTACTGTTACTGTTTCAAGTTACTCTGAACCCTGGTCCAAATGGTCTATTAAATCGTTACAAAGGGCTTTATGCCGAAAAATTGTATATTCACTCGTACTATCCCGCCGGGTGTCAGCGCCGAAGGCCTAGCTATATGTGCGCCAGGCGCGTCGCAGCGTAACCGTGTTTCGTCAGAT
>NW_026267394.1:200883-201409 GCF_000697945.3 Frankliniella occidentalis | reverse complement strand
AAGCGTAACTCCGCCAGTGCCGGAGAACAAGAGTAACTGGCACCAGCGCGGAGAACTCGAGTGACGCCTGGCTATTTAGATAGGGAGTTACTCGAGTTCTCCGCGCTGCTGCCAGTTACTCTTGTTCTCCGGCTCTGTCAGACTTACGCTTGTTTTTTTCGGAGCCAACGTAATGGGCTTCGCTAATCGTTCAGCCGATAGGGTATTGGTCTAGAGCGCTGAGTGGAAGTAGAAGAACAAAAACGGAAGATGGAAAGGAGCCCGCACTCCTCCCTGCCTGCCCTCCACTTCTCCCCGGGCGCTCCCCCACTCCGCCCAGTAGAGGAGCGGGGGACGGCCCGGGCGCCTTTCCACCTTCCGTTTTTGTTCTTCTACTTCCGCTCAGCGCTCTAGACCAATACCCTATTAGGAAAAGAATCATGTATGACTCTACAAGGTAGATGTACGCCAGACCACGTCTTGCGTAACAGGCTTCGCGATATCTCACGAAACACTGTTACGCTGCGACGCGCCTGGCATACATCTA
>NW_026267394.1:195254-195948 GCF_000697945.3 Frankliniella occidentalis | reverse complement strand
ATGGAAGTCCCGGTTCAGCGCCGCGGCCACCGCCGCTTCCTCTTCAGCTACAAGCAGCAGGGCGCGCCGGTCAAGATCTCGGTCTCAGTCGCCATCCTAGTGAAGCTCTGCCTTTTCAAGCCGGAAGAGGACTCGCTCTCTCTCTTCTGCTCCTCGGTGGTGGCGAAAGCCCATCGCCGCTGACACCGCCGCTTCCTGCTCTTCAGCTACAAGCAGCAGGGCGCGCCGGTCAAGATTTCGGTCTAAGTAGCCATCTGAGAGCTGTGCCGCGACAAGCCGGAAGAGGACTCTCTCTCCCCTACGGTCGAGGTCCCGGTTCAGTGGTGCTAGTTGTGGTGCCTCCAGGAGTGATACTTCTGCTCTCCCCACGAACAAGTCCCTCTCCTTGTCAGGGCCCAGGTCTTCACTGGGTGCTCAGTCAAGGAAGAGGTCGCCTTCCCCTGACTTCTCCTTTCTAGATTTGCCCTCTTCACCTGAGCCTCCCCTTCCCACGAGCAAGTCCCACTCCTCGTCGGGGCCCAGGGCATCACTGGGTCCCAGTCGAGAAAGAGGTCACCTTCCCCTGACTTTTCGTTTTTGGACCTGCCCCCATCGCCTGAGCCTGAGCCTGCTGACCCAGAAGATCCCGACCAGCCAGCAGAAGAAGCACTCTGCCAAGAAACCAAGCTCTGTGAAGCCGCAGCCCATGAGGCGG
>NW_026267394.1:194344-194729 GCF_000697945.3 Frankliniella occidentalis | reverse complement strand
ATGATTAAAATCTCGTTTCAATGACACATTTGCATAAAAAGAAGTTTATTGCAGCTTCCTAATGGGGTACTTCTGCCACCACATCCCAAACAGTATGCCCGTGGGGAGGGGGCGAGGGGGTAGACATCGGTAGACATATTCACCTAGATGAGGGTCTTCCCGCAACCTGCCGCAACTTTTTATGATTCCCCCTCTTGAAGTACCTAAGGACGAAGGTTAAGCGACCCCAAACTCCTTTGGATATCGGTCGGAGCGATTTGAATCTCAAAACCTGTAAGTTTTAGTCTTTCTACAAAATTGTAAAATAAGCCAGGCACTGCTCGGGCGAGGAAGTGGTGGCAGAACGCATCGATGGTTCCTATATGTTCTCTGATGTCCAAAGACA
>NW_026267394.1:193969-194294 GCF_000697945.3 Frankliniella occidentalis | reverse complement strand
ATGAAAACAAGATGTGAACGAAATTTTTCCGTCAAAATTTGAGACACCTGGAACTTTTCCCGTAGACGCCTAAAACCTGTACGGAAAAAGTTCCACGTGTCTAAAATTTTGACGGAAAAATTTCGTTCACATCTTGTTTTCATCAGAGAGCTCTGTTCTACAACTTCAAGGTCGAGTTTTTGGTCTACGAGCCCCTGGGGCGATTTTCACTTTTTCACTAGGGTCCTACCTTAAATGTTTAGAGCGATAACATTAGGGACCCAACATAAGATATGTATAAAATACGATACACCCCACTCAAGCATTGATGCTGTTAAACGAATAC
>NW_026267394.1:188140-189099 GCF_000697945.3 Frankliniella occidentalis | reverse complement strand
ATAAACATTGCAATGAGACATCAGTCAATACTGTACGACATGCCTACGAGGAGCAATAGGCCTCCGAAGTTGGCTGAGCAGATCAGCCGAACGCAGATACGCCTCTGATGACCGTCCCTTCCCAGATCCGCCAGTGTTGGCCGGGCCGGCGCAGATCCGCCAGTGTTGCGTGTCTCTTCACAGATACGCCACTGCTGCAGGCACACGTCAATCTCCCCCATCTTCCCCTAACCCCACATCCAACCTACCACTATCTCACCCACTGTCTTTGTTACATCAACCCCTTCGAATTTAGCGCTCTTAACACTAAACACCAGAGGGGCCAGAGGAGGCTGGCAGTCCCCGTGCACATGAATCCCACATTAATTTAAAGGACAAATGCCTATTGCCCCCTCCCCTTCCCAAACTCTGAGATTGGGCGAGTACCATCCTGATGCACACCGTAGGCCACACATGAGAATGAACAAAGACCACGGTCATTAAAGCCAAGTGTATTGATGTCACACATCTGTAGGCTGTAGGTGTGCGAATGTTCTCCCACCATTATGAACACAAAAGTCCACGAGTTACAAACAAAATAGTATACGAGTTAACGATATTCATACCCATGGGTTAACAGTGAGATCAGCCCCTCCCACCAACCCTATTCCATTCTCTTACCACCCCATTACCCCTTCCGTCAGATATTCATCAGAATATCAGACACGTTGCAGAAAATATTACCTACGGGGATACATTTATCGTGGTCTTCCTGACACCCGCGTGAGTGAAACCCAACTACGTTAAAAGTTTACTTAGATAACCGGCTGCAGTTCCCAAACAGTTTTAAGGAAGATTATCGACGCACTTGTGTTTTAAGATTATAATGGCAACTCTAATGAAAACGAACACCTTTCGACCCCCACCTTGACGGAAGGCGGAGGGCAAAGAATGGACTGTCCTAAATTAACTTGATGTTG
>NW_026267394.1:187096-188090 GCF_000697945.3 Frankliniella occidentalis | reverse complement strand
CAATGTAATTTGAAGAGAGACAGAGAAAGAGTGCAGAAAAACTTACAGGATGCGCAGGGGCTCAACCTCCTAGTGAGAGAGCAGGCGGCTCACAAGGGCTCTTCAAAGCTACAAAGAACCCTACAGGCGTGTCAAACACCACCCACAAAATTTATCTGCACCCGAACTTTGGCGTTAGGTCGATTGCGGGCAAGACCTGAGGCGGAGGGTCAGGATGGTCGATTGCGGGCGAAGCGTCAGCGGTGATCGGATTACCGGGTCCTTGACGGGCCAGAGGGGGCGGGACGCGTGCACTGTGTCGATTGCGGGCGGAGGAGGCTGGCGGGTTGCCTACCCGGGGACCGGCAGGCGCTCCTTCCCAGCGCCTGGCCGGGCTGGCCGGTTGTATGTCGTTTGCGGCACTGAGCCCCCAGGTCAGAAGGGTCGCGTGTCGATTGCGGCATGGCCACGGCGCGGATGCGGATTGTCGTTTGCGGCGCGCGCGGGGAAAGCCGAGGGAAGAAAGAGACATTTCCCCCTTCACGCTGCACGGCCGACGGGGTAACCGGCACCAGCTGGGGCCGAGGAAAGCAAACCTAAACTAACAAACCTAATTTAATGCAGAAAATCATATCTCAAGTTCATTCAGTTAGCGTGAACTGATAGTTTGCTGATGTAAACTGAATCGCTGTCAGCTCCAAGTCGGCTCGAGGCGCTCCAAGTTTGCCTACTTTCAGCTCGTTCAGTCGTAGGTCATGCACGTCAGCTAAGATCAGCCCCCGGCCCCAGTTTACTGCTGTCTCGGGTCAGTTCTTTTTTTCACCCGGCCAGCCCGGCCAGGCGCTGGGAGAAGGAGCGCCTGCCGGTCCCCGGGTAGGCAACCCGCCAGCCTCCTCCGCCCGCAATCGACACAGTGCACGCGTCCCGCCCCGTCTGGCCCGTCAAGGACCCGGTAATCCGATCACCGCTGACGCTTCGCCCGCAATCGACCATCCTGACCCTCCGCCTCAGGTCT
>NW_026267394.1:175744-176495 GCF_000697945.3 Frankliniella occidentalis | reverse complement strand
CGACTCGGCTCACTGAAATCACTCACCAGACCCCCCCTCTTTAAAGCTAATAAAACTACAAAAAGGCACTCCGCTGTCATTATGGGACATGTTAATAAAAAATTGGCTAAAAAGGGAAATTACTCTAGCGTAAGCTGCATTAATTCCCATTAGAGGACAAAAAGAAAAATTGATAAATAAAGGGTTTGATAGTTACAAAGCAGAAAAGAGGGCTTGAAGTCCCGGCTTAAAAGACAATAAGGTATTCCAATGGAGCGTGGAGCGGAAGCTAGAAGAACAAAAACGGAACGTGGAAAGGCGCCTGCACTCCTCCCCGCCTGCCCCCTCCTCCTCCCCGGGCGCTCCCCCTCTCCGTCTAGTAGAGGAAAGGGGGACGGCGCGGGCGCCTTCCTCGTTCCGTTTTTGTTCTTCTTGCGTCCGCTCCACGCTTCATTCGAATACCCTATACCAAACTTGCACGTGACAAGTTCTGAAGTAAGTTTAAGGAATTTCTTCGCCTGGCGTACCTCGCCCGCCCTCCCCTATCCCCGCCCCTACACCCAAACTACCCCTCTTTCAGGCACTGTCCTTGTTATATCAACCCCTTCGAACTCAGCGCTCTAAATACTACACAACACATGGGCTAGGGGGTGGCAGCCCCCCTGCACATCAATCAAACAATAATCAAGGGACAAATGCATCCCCCCCCCCTCCCTCTCCCACCTAAATCCCCTCATACTTTTGCCGTCAAACTAAGTGCTCGAAACGTCAA
>NW_026267394.1:174247-175694 GCF_000697945.3 Frankliniella occidentalis | reverse complement strand
GGGCAATTCCAAGCGTCACTTACGGACGTTCGTACGCAAAAATCGCGGCTTTTTTCTGGTTTTGAAAGGGAAGATCTGGACTAATCGAACCGAACTAAGATGGTACTTGAAGTGCTTTTTAAGCCCTTTCCAATGGCATTCGAGCAGACTCTGTGCGATGAGTCGTTTAGATTTTATCCTTTGGCAAAAAGGCCGTCACTGACGGACATAAAACGGAAGTGGGTTTTGACATTGTGTTAGTTTCTCTTAAAACTCAGCGAATTTAGTGGGGTTAAAAATTCGACGAGGGCAGCGTCTTGAGACCAAGTCATGCAGCTATCTGTCTATATACAGTACGTCGCTAGATTCGCCTCCGTTCCTGTATTATAGAAGAAAAAGTGGCGTCACTGACGGACGCGGACAGCGTCACTGACGGACACGTACGAATGGATTATTCACCGACTTTGACCAGCCATAACTCCTAAACGGTTGCACATGTGGGGCTCTGCAAATAGTCACATAGTAGGCAAGGACACCCTTAATATGGTCCAAAAGAGAGCGGCTTTCTAGCTCTCCCCCCCGCCCCGTGAATGGGGTTCAAACTTGGCACACTTTCCGTGCATCTAAAATGAAAGGCGGGGGAGGGGGAGGAGAAAAACGGAAATACTATAATTTCGTTTTTGCCAAGAGGGCGGGATAACGCATCCTGCGGTAAAGTAAGAAAATCTCGACAAACAATATTCTATGCAGATTAGTGTTCGTAGCGTCCGACAGAGATAGCGCCCGACAGTCACAGCGTCCGTCAGCGACAGCATCTGTCAGTGACAGCGTCCGTCAGTGACGCGATTTTCACCCTGTTCCGACCGTTTTTCGACCTCGGACATTAAGACCAAATTTGTTCCTCATAACAAACTTGCTTTGCAACCGAAGTACCGAAAATGTAGCCCGGCAGGATTCGCCACAAATAGAAAAAAAACACCAAAATTGTCACTGACGGACACGCGTTTTTGAAAAAAAGTTGGGGGGCTTTTCTGAAGTCCCTATGACCCCGGCACCGCTGACGAGTGGTCTTACGTGTTTCAGAAGGCCTACCAATCAATATTCAAAAGAGAGCTCCAAAAAATTTTGAGTGGAAGGGCTCTTTTAACGCAAAAGAAAAAAGGCTTGCAAGTGCTAAGTATTGTTCTCGAGAGGGAAGGCCTCAATCAGAGCTCGGAAACGAACTCAAGTAGAAACATTTTTGCCAATGTTTTTGCGGATTACGAAAATATGGACCTTTGACAACACGGAGCAATTTTCGCCACGTCTCTAGCACCAATTTGAAATATCGACCACCACTTCCGCTTTTTTCTGGAATTGCCCATAAGCTCCACCCCCCCTCCCCACAAACAGAGTATCCGCAGAGACGCGACGCATGTTGCAAAACAAATATTTCCTCGGCTCGCACGCGCTTTGGTACGGATAATCA
>NW_026267394.1:173635-174089 GCF_000697945.3 Frankliniella occidentalis | reverse complement strand
GATTTAATCGACCATTTGATCATTTTCGGCTCATTTTTGTCAAGAAATGCCCCTAGCACCTAAACGGTACAAGATAGAGCCAAACGGGAAAAAATTATATTTGATAAAAAAACATTTTGCGACCTGTAGTTTTTGATTTTTTTAAAAGCCAATTTTTGAGCTAGAATGCTCATCTTCGAACTCGATCTGTCTTTTAATGGAACAAATCGACCCTTAAATTCCCAGATCGCTATCTCAATTCCTTCTCGAGTTATCGTGCGGACAGACAGACAAACAGACAAACAAACAAACAGAATGAAACTTTTCGGGTCAGTGGAGTTATGAGCTTCGCTAATCGCTCAGCCAATAAAAGTACACATCCTAACTAGCTATATGTACGCCAGACCACGTCTCGCGTAACAGGCTTCGCGATATCTCACGAAACACTGTTACGCTGCGACGCGCCTGGCGCACA
>NW_026267394.1:166481-169971 GCF_000697945.3 Frankliniella occidentalis | reverse complement strand
CTACGAAGAGGAAAGGGAGGAAGGAGTGCAGGTTAAGCATGTACTCACCGAGTAACCACAAGAGCAGGCGGATGTTAACCATCAGAAGACTGCTGGAGATTTCTAACGGTGTCCACTTGGTCACACTTGGACAGCCTTGGATTTTTTGGAGTTGCATTTACTTCTCTGACCTGGAAAGATATTCAAAAATGTATTAGCGCACAGAAAATTAGCTCGATATTGATAATATGAAAATGATGATACGACAGGTGGGCAACGTGTATCAACAACACACCAGACAATGTGGAACTTCAAAAGAGGGGGATGGGTACCATTCTAATGCACACGGTAGGCCGCACATGAGAAAGAACAAAGACCACTGTAATGGAGACCAAGTGTTTGCATGTCACACACTTATAGGTGTGCGAATGTTCTCCCACCATAATGCACCCACAAGCCCACAAAAAAGTGTGCAAGTATACGACATTTATGCAAATGGGTTAGCAGTGAGATCGGCCTAGAGAAGCCGAACGCACGAGCTTTCGGGCCGGCTGCCGCTTGAGCTACGCCAGGCCACGCCGCGCTAGCGCGCTACTGCAGGGAGGGGGGAGCCAGCGGTGCCGAGCTGAGTCGCGCGCGGACCGGAGCGAACGCACAGAGCCGAGCCCGCCCGAGGTATTCGAGCCCAGCCGAGCCCGACCTGTGCGTTCTGCCCGGCGACGGCGACGGCGGTCGTCGAGGCGAGAGCCAGCGAGCGGGGTATAGCGAAACGTTGCGTGCAAAGGAGTGGGGGGGCGGCGGCTCTCGAGCACGGGGTATCGTTCAGGTTTGCCAGATGACGTGCAGCGTGAGCGAGAATACTTTCGTAAATATTACATCTAGGGCATGCCGTTCAAATAATATTATTCAACGAACATTTTGACAGCAACACGAAGCGGGGAGAGGGGCGAACGGGGCTCTGGGTGCGAGCTTCCTGAGTGACCGCACCGCAAGCGAGGCGGCAGGTCAGCTGGCCGCGCGACGGAGCTCAGTTCCGTGTTGACAGTCTGTGCGTTCCGGTCGGTCCAGTCATACGTGTGTTTGTTCCGGTTTATTCGTTAAGTGCTAGTGTTAGACAGTGATGGCAGAGCCCGCAGGGTCGTCATCTTCACGGACACCATCTCCCCCGCCTCTTGCTACAGTCCCTCCCCCACCCCGTACTTCGGCCACAAAACGGAAAAGTGATGGTAATACCGCCTCCACCTCCACCGGGCGCACTGGTCTAGGGAATGCCGTAGAGGCTGCTCTCAACCAGCAAATTCTTGACCCTACGCTCCAAGTCCAGGCTAAGCTCAATAATAATGACTACATCACCGAGCCCCATGGAGGGAAGACACGGAGTAAAGTGTGGAGACACTTTCAATACGTTGTTGACAGAGTCACTGGAGCCCGAGTGGGATACGTCAGGTGTCAAACGTGTGGCGTGATTTTGACAGAGCCTAAGTCCAGCAACACGTCCACAATGTTGCGCCATTTTGAGAACGGGGCATGCTCCATTGTAGACAACCCCTTTGACATTGATGATCTTGTTGGTGAGCCATCACAACAAAACCAAGGGCCGGCGCGCCCCCCTGTCAAGCCACATGTCAAAAAACGAGTGAAGACTGCATGTGCCTTGGCCTGTGCAGAGGGTATGCAATCGTTCGAGAGCATTGTCAGGGGTGGCATGCGGGACTTGTTGCAGACTATGGTTGACATCGGTGCCTCAGCTGGGCCCATCGATGTTAATGATGTTTTGCCTGACAGTCAAACAATATCTGCCGATGTCAAAAAAGAAGCGGACAAACAACGAAAAAAAATAATACCTAACATTAAGAAAGCTATTAATGACGGGTGCTGTGCTTGTACAATTGACCTCTGGACGGAAGAAAATACAAAACAGCACTACCTTACACTGACAGTCCATTACATAACTTGTGACTGGAGCTATGAGGTAAGTTTCGGAAGTATTTGCCGAGGGGTCCCCCACTCGTCAACTCGTTGTACCGAGTGTAACTGAGAATGCGCAACAGTGTTGCGGGTTTGCCTACCCAGTTAGACCGTAAGGCGCCATGGCCCCTGCAGCCCTGGCGGGTATGCAATCCCGCAACACTGTTGCGCATTCTCAGTTACACCCGGTACACGAGGAAAAATACTCGCAAGATACTCGCGACAACTCGCAAAAAATTCGCGAAAACTCGCGAAAAATTCGACAAATACTCGCCTAATACTCGCGGATACTCGCCATTACTCGCATAAACTCGCGGATACTCGCTAATACTCTCGAATACTCGCGGATACCAACGCAACTCGTTGTACACCCACTTGGAGAGTGGAGGACCCCTCGGTATTTGCTGCGGGACGAGGGAGGGAGGGGGGAGGGGGGCAGAAAATTTTGTAGAGTCTATATGGTTTATTCTACATATATGGTTTATATTTTAGGTTGAGTACTTGTTGACCGTCCCATTCGACGAGGAAACAGAAAGTGGTGAGGCCATAGAGCAAGTGCTGCTAAAAAACCTTCAAGAGCTGGGCATCGAGAAAGACGAAGTTGAGAAAATTACTTTCGTTTCTGATAACGGAAGTAATGTGGTGTCAGCTCTGAAGGACTTTTTTCGCTTGTACTGTATGGGTCACGCTCTAAACATTTGCTTGAAAAATGGTCTCAGCATTAAGTACCATGAGCTTTTGGGGAAGTGCTTTCAAGCCAGCGACCACCCCATTCCATACAAAATCATTTGTTCGTGCGACGAAGCAGTGCGTTACATCAAGAGTATCAAGGGCAGGGTGGGTAATAGGAGGTTCGCCAACATGAAGAAGTCATTGTGCTTGTCCAAAAAACAGCACAATTCCAACTTTAAAATGCTGCAATCCGTAAGGGCGCATTTTCATGTGGTGAGTACAACGTAGTGGGTGCCCCATAGGTCTTTTACTATGTGTTATTCATTCAGGGTAGCCCATCGTCGCCGCGGGCGCGATGTGTTAAGTCGCGGATCACCCCCGTGACCCCGCGCTCACCCTGTAGAACGTGCTGTGGCGGGTCTGCCTACCTACTCGAAATAACGACGCCGATGGGCCACCCTGTGTATCGTATTCGGGCGTGCGCGGGGTTGTCCACTCGCTTGGCATCACAAGGCGCAAGGATGAGAGAAAGACTACAAAAAAACAAATGCGACCTATGGGGCACCCTATTTTTTAGCCCGCCCTTCTGCTTTTAAATAAAAGCATTAAAGCGGGCTTATGCAACCGCTCTCGTGTCTGTCTGTCCGTCTGTCTGTCGTCCGTGTAAGAGGAAGGAGATGAGCTAGAGGTCTGAAAATTTCAGGGTATCTAAGGGGTCACTCCTGGACAACGAAATGCCTGGTGCAAATCCTGGCAACCATCCCTAAGGGGGTGAAAGGGGGTAACAAAGAAATAGGGGTTGGTCTAAAAAGTAGGAAAAAAATACTTTTTTTATGGTCTCCTAAGGGGTAACTCGTAAAAGTAGAGCCCT
>NW_026267394.1:164808-166431 GCF_000697945.3 Frankliniella occidentalis | reverse complement strand
CCCTCATACTTCCCCCGTCGAACTAAGTGCTCGAAACGTTAAACACCAGTTACACAACATCAAGAAAACACGTCGAAGTATGACACTTCTGATTCTAAGACACTGTAAAAAATATTGGTTAAAGTGACGGAAAACAGTTTCCATTTTTGGGTGTTGTAAAATAACAATTTAAAATTTCTAAATTTCGATGTACCTTGTATCGATTTGGAATTCGTCGAAGAACAAAACTAGACACTTGTAAATTTTCAATATACTTTGTAAAAAGGAAATACAAACTATGTTAAAAGTTTACAAAGATATTTTTCACAGTGGACCTCTAATCAAAATTAAATACTAAGAAAGGGAAATTGACGGAGGAGTGCAGGTTAAGCATGTACTCACCGAACCACAAAAAAGCAGTCGGATGTGCACCATGAGAAGACTGCTTGAGAATTCTAGCGGTGTCCACTTGGCCACACTTGGATTGCCTTGGATTTTCCGGAGTTGCACTCACCGCTCTGACCTGGAAAGATGTTAAAAAAATGTATTAGTGCACCGAAAATTAGCTGGATATTGATAATGTGGAAATAATGATACGACAGGAGGGCGACGTGTATCAACAACACACCAGACAAGTTGTGACTCCGAGATAGGGTGGGTACCATCCTTACACACACAGTAGGCCACACATAAGAAAGAACTAAGACTACGGTCAAGAAAGCCAACCCTATCACACCGGATTAAACTAGCTATATGTACGCCAGACCACGTCTCGCGTAACAGGCTTCGCGATATCTCACGAAACACTGTCACGCTGCGACGCGCCTGGCGCACATATAGCTAGGCCTGCGGCGCTGACACCCGAGACGGTGTAATAGGAGTGTCTATACAAGTTTTCGAAATGAAGTCTTTTTGTTAACGATTTAATCGACCATTTGATCATTTTCTCCTCATTTTTGTCAAGAAATGCCCCTAGCACCTAAACGGTACAAGATAGAGCCAAACGGGAAAAAATTATATTTGATAAAAAAACATTTTGCGACCTGTAGTTTTTGATTTTTTTTAAAAAGCCAATTTTTGAGCTAGAATGCTCATCTTCGAACTCGATCTGTCTTTTTATGGAACAAAACGACCCTGAAAATCCCAGGTCGCTATCTCAATTCTTCTCGAGTTATCGTGCGGACAGACAGACAAACAGACAAACAAACAAACAGAATGAAACTTTTCGGGTCAGTGGAGTTATGGGCTTCGCTAATCGCTCAGCCAAAAAGCCGAATTTCTAGTTAAATGTAATGCTACTTTTCCAGGCCCTATATTCGCCACCTAAGATCCAAATGAGCGGGAGCAAGTTATAATTCCGTGAGCAGAATCGCCAGAGGGACACGTTGGTATAAGAAACTATGAATTTCGTCGACAGACGAGCCTTACAAACGTATCGAAACATGCCGAAGTTTTGATCCATATTTGGGTCAGCGTCCAAACATGGATCACAACCCCTAAAATAAGGAAGGGGTTGTTTTGAGATAAAACAAAAAAAAACTTGCCCTTCCCTAATACTGTTGTTTATCACATATGTAAAGGGGGATACTCTAGTTCGGTGATCTATGTTAGGGTACCCCCCTCCAAACATGGATCAAAATTCGC
>NW_026267394.1:164138-164462 GCF_000697945.3 Frankliniella occidentalis | reverse complement strand
GGTGCTTCATGACCAGCAGTAGGACATCGTCAGGGAGCTGGTGCAAGGTGGGCTGCTCGATGGACATTGCCAGGCTTTGAAGCGGAGAGCGCGCTCACTATTGGACCCTACAACGAACGAACGGTGAGGATGTCAGTACGCAAAACATCGCGCGAATTATCGGAAATAACCGTCTTTACCCTTCTAAAGGTGCCCCCTGCCCGTACGCTAACTTTTTCGACTTTTTGTTTGCGACGGGAGACATCTCGGACCTGTCCCGTCCCATCTCTTCGCGCGGAAAGAGGCGGACACGGCAAGCGTGGACATCCCGAACGCGTTTAGTGT
>NW_026267394.1:163883-164088 GCF_000697945.3 Frankliniella occidentalis | reverse complement strand
GCGTGAGATGGGCTGGGCCGGCCGAGCCGCACGGCAGCGTGGCGTGGCGTGGCGTGGCGTGGCGTGGCGTGGCGTGGCGTGGCGCGGTGCTCGCACCACTTTATGGCCCAATCACTGTCCTCTTGTTCATTCGCAGTCCATCACCGGCGGCAGCTCGGCGCCCCGTGCCAATGGGGTCACTGCGGGTCAAGCGTCACCGTGTGTG
>NW_026267394.1:161124-163756 GCF_000697945.3 Frankliniella occidentalis | reverse complement strand
TGTAGTCACGGTGTTGCCCCGTTACAGTCTTTTGTCATGTCCAAGGAGCAAATTTGTAGGGCCGCAGGCCCCCCACAGGACGCTTTATTTTAACTCAAATATGCAAAGTGATTTACCGGTCACATTATTTATTTGATGATGCACTTCAGTAAATCGCGAGACTTAAATGGTCGGGCCGAAGGCCCGACCATCGCCGCCGGCAGGCCAAGCAGGCCCGGCCCCTGCCGAACGGAGTTGCCGGCGCAGCGAAGTGGAGCTGGCAACTCCGTTTGGCGGAAGGGCGGGCCTGCTTGTTTCTTCTCGCACACAACATAATTTTTAATGTGTGTGTACATTTTTTAGGTTCTGGAGTACTTAAGGGAGCGAAACGAGGAGACTATGCTTGAGGGAGTCACAGAGGATGACCTGGACCTTCTACTATTTCTGGGCCCTCTTGACTTCGATGGAACGCGGGAGAGTTCATCATCTGTGACCATTCCTGGCTCGAGAGTACTGGAAAAGCATTGCCAAGAAGATGACGACGATTTGTTCTGGGTGTCAGAACTAAAAATCACTGTACGAGAGGAATTGTGTCTGATGAAACTAGTAGAGCTTGTCTCAAAATGTAAAATTTTGGCCAAGCACCTGAGACAATGTAATACCCTTGGCTTCCTGAAAAAGACTGCGAAACAGGAGATTGACGTACGATGGAATACCATCTACACCATGCTAGACTCCCTTGATGAATCGTGGGAAGAAGTAAGATGTTTGCCCCCCCCCCCTCCAACGTGAACGGTCGGCTACCCTGAACCGTTTCGATTTTTACGATGAATGTTCACTAATTTTGCTACATTTTGTTTACATGTTTAGATCCAAAACCTGCTAGAAGCAACCAACATGACGCAAAAAATTGAAGGAATTGAGCGTTACCATGTTAAAATGCTAATTGCCTTTCTCAAACCTTTCAAAACTGATACTAAATTGCTAGAGGAAGAAGATTATCCGACTCTCCCACTTGCTCTTTTGAGCAAAACGAAACTAGTGGCCCATTGTAAAACTCCAATTGTTCTGCAGTTAAGGTGGGCACATATTTCCTCTACACCGAGTGTCAACCCCACGACACAACAGCATGATATTTTGCCTACTCGCTCTGCCCGTAAGGCACCGTAGCCCCTATAGGGTGTGCAATCCCGCAACACTGTTGAGTCGTGGCACTGACACACGGTAGGTGCAATTCCACGGTTAATATAATCGTACTATTTTGGTTGCCATTCTGTCTTGCAGTGACGATGCCACTGAAGATGAAGTGGATATGATAGTGCAGCCAGAGGCGGACTGCTACCGCATTCTTCGCCGAAATGTGCTTCATCAGTTGGAGACAACGGTACAAATATCACTGAAGCACAAAATGGCAACAGTTCTCCACCCTACATTTAGAACACTATCATTCCTTACTCCCGAGGAAAGAGAAGAAGTAAGTGGTATTGAATTTACGATAAGGGTGAGGGTGAAGGGGTGGGGGAGCAGTGGGGGAGCAGTGGGGGGGGGGGGAGTATGCACGTGCACGCGACTCAACTATGCTACTTTTATCTCTAGGTGTTTGCTGCCATCCGTACCGAGATCAGCAGCGGTAATATTTCAAATGAAGAGCGCCCAGCTACCCCCGTGAAGCGTGGAAAACTGGACGCCTCGTTTGAAATGTTCAGCTCTTTTGGTGGCGGAGAGGACTCGGGGCTCGGAATGGACGGTGAGGGCAGAGACGAGCTCGACGAGTACTTGAAAAACGCTACCCCTACAAGCACTGAGGACCTCCTCAAATGGTGGAGTACGGAGGTAAAAAGACTGGTAAAACAAGTGTCATTTTGCACGTTAATTGATGTCTAAGTTCAAGCGAGCAGAATTTTAACGTTTATAAAAACGTCTAAAATTTGCACACCTCGCAAGTGTGCACCTCGAGTTAAACGCCATGTAATGCGCAAATTGTGCACACTTGTTTTACTAGTGCAGTATTACTCATCACACGATTTATTGCCGGTCCCTTTCTCACTTGCATTAGAGGATAAGCACCCCGGCAACAATATCGCGATTCATATAGTCCTTCATTTTCAGGGAAAGAAATATCCGAAACTTCAAATTCTAGCACGCAAAATTCTGGCCATACCTGCGACAAGTGCGGCAAGTGAACGCGTGTTTAGCAAGGCAGGATTTGTTATCGGCGATCGGAGGAAACGGTTGCACCCAAAAACTGTCGATGCAATCATCTTCCTTCATCAGCACTTGCGAAAACGACGCAAGCTTGCCTCTACTTAGTTAAGGAACCTGGATCTAGTCACTAAATATTAAGTTATAATTCGAAGGCATGCACATGAACTTGTTTTGTTTCTTGTTACTTCAGCAGAATTTTATTTATGCATTTTATTTTAGTTTTTTTTTAGTGACTTGTAAAAGTTATTATGAATTATGATTGCGTTATACTACATGCACAATTAATTATTTAGGCCTTCTGAGAGTCTTGTTTTATGTATTATTAATGTGACAAAATGATCTGCTTTGTGGAGAAATATTAAAAAAAATCATTCTCTGAGTCATGGGCATTAATTAATCAACATTAGTACGGAATAAAATAACTAAATGATACATAAGCAAGTGACAC
>NW_026267394.1:160721-161074 GCF_000697945.3 Frankliniella occidentalis | reverse complement strand
GGGCTGCTCGATGGACATTGCCAGGCTTTGAAGCGGAGAGCGCGCTTAATATTGGACCCTACAACAAACGAACCGTGAGGACATGTCAGTATACGCAAAACATCGCGCGAATTATTGGAAATAACCGTCTTTACTCTTCTAAAGGTGCCCCCTCGCCCCCTGCCCGTACGCTACGCAAACCTTTTCGACTTTTTGTTTGCGACGGGAGACATCTCGGACCTGTCCCATTTCTTCGCGCGGAAAGAGGCAGACACGGCGAGCGTGGACATCCCGAACGCGTTTAGTGTTGGTGGGGACACCTCAGAAGTAATTTAGAGGTTGTAAACTAGCCTACCTTCACTGAAGTGCAGCTG
>NW_026267394.1:157553-160671 GCF_000697945.3 Frankliniella occidentalis | reverse complement strand
AACTCAGTCATTTCGAGTCCGATCGTCTTCGGGCATAAAACGTTTTTGTTTTCTTTGCACAAGTGGAATCCGGCACCGTGGTCTGTTTCATTGACAGGCCCCCCCCTCCCGTCAGGGACGCTGGCTACAGGGTAGGGCTTTGGTCGGGTGATAATTTTTAGACAGTCCCCGAGGCTGTCTCTACCGGAAGGACAAAACTTGACCCTCCCCCCTCTGGTCCAGGGTAGACAGTGTGAGAGTAATTATTGCTGTACGGTAACTGGCACGGACCTACTCCCTGCATTGAGAGACTCCGGACCTCGCCCGCCGCGCTTGCCTCGCCCCCAGCACACGCCCGGCCGGCCGTCTCAGCCGGCCCGGTGGCCAGAGCCGAGCCTGAGCGGCTCGGTCTGCTCGACAAGGCCCGCCGGGCTCGGCCCGGCCCGGCCCGTGCGAACGCTTCGAGCCGAGCCGGAGCCCGCACCGAAAAGCCTCGGGCTCGAGATCCCCCCAAAAGCTCGTGCGTTCGGCTTCTCTAGATCGGCCCCCTCCCACAAACCCCATCCTATTCTCATCTCATCTCCATACCCCTTCCCCTTCAATCAGAAATTCATCACAATATGAGACACGAGATCCAGAAACACGTCTAAGGCAATGCGATAAAAGAATCTCAACAGAAAAAGTATAACCTACGGGGATACATTTGTTATGGCCCTACTTCGCTCTCTTCCCACCCCATCACGCCTACCTGCCCGACCACCCCCTCCCAAAACTCAATCCGCCGTAGCCAGGAAACCTAATGGGTCCAAGAGAGGTACGCGTTTAAGCTAGTGCGGATCCACCAAAGAAAAAAAAACCTACGGGTATGCATTTTTCCTGGTCTACCAAACACCACCGTGATTGAAACCCTCTCTCCTGCTTCATTACAAATCAAACCCAGATTTAACGGCGTGACTGATATGGAGTGCACTGGTTGATGACATGAGGCATCAACACATCAAAAAAAATTACAATATGGCAATAAAAAGATAATGAAAAATCAGCCTAGCTAACTGACGAAAAGTAACAAGGAAGGCAAGGTGAGTTATCACAGTGAGGGTGCAGCAGTCACAGGACATCGCATGTGCAAGCTCGACTTCAGAGGAGCTGCAGCGACGCACAGAGAGGGCGAACTCTTCACAGCGGTGCAAACACTGCCCACAAACTAGCGCGACTCGGCTCACTGAAATCACTCACCAGACCCCCCTCTTTAAAGCTAATAAAACTACAAAAAGGCAATCCGCTGTCATTATGGGACATGTTAATAAAAATTTGGCTAAAAAGGGAAATTACTCTAGCGTAAGCTGCATTAATTCCCAACAGAGGGCAGAAAGAGTAATTGATAAATAAAGGGTTTGATAGTTACAAAGCAGAAAAGAGGGTTTAAAGTCCCGGCTTGAAAGACAATAGGGTATTCCAATGGAGCGCGGAGCGGAAGCACGAAGAACAAAAACGGAACGTGGAAAGGCGCCCGCACTCCTGCCCGCATGCCTCCTACTCCTCCTCGGGCGCTCCACAGTGGGCCGAAACGGGTTAAAGATTGCCAAAACTCATTCCTACAAAATTACGCCATTGTGAAAGCTTAGTATGGATAAGTCTTGTAGGATTGTTACTCAAAACCCGGTACACTGACATAATATTATCAGAAACATCGAGAATTATTTGCAAAACGTTAAAAAAATTGTTTCAGTTTGAGGTGATTTTCCTTTTGCAGTAACTGCTCAGATGACCTAATCAGCCTCAAAACTGATGTTCGTGCCGCAGAAAACTGTCCGAAATAAACCAGAAAGTCCATTTAAAGGTCATTTTGCTTGATCTTGTATTGCTTTTTTCGAGCGTTTCGCGTTGTTTCGCGTTGTTTCGCGTTAAAATTTCCCCAGAAATCGATTCAGATTTCAATTTTGGACTTAGTAAGTGCAAGTATAGCGCTGATCAAGGGTTGTGGCGAACTTTTTCTCGTTTCGGCCCACTGTGCTCCCCTCCACCCGCCGCTCCTCCGCGCGCCCGCCCCCACCACCGCTCTCTGTATCCGCATTTGTTCTTCTTACTTCCGGACAGCGCTCCATTGAAATACCCTATTACTGAATGCTACAAATCGTTGATAAATTTTTACCAACTTAAGTTGCGATAGTGGCTCTTATTGAATTGTTGAATAGATTCATTTTCTACATCACGCTCAGTATTTAATTTGTTTCAATACAAATAATAGGACTCCAGTCGTATTTAGTTAATCTAGGGACATTATTTTTCTTTGCCACTTTCATACAACTTTTACAAAATAAAGTTGCGCTAGTGGCTCTTATATTGTTTGGTCCAAGTTTAGTACTGTTGAGAACAAGTTGTGTGTTGAATAACCATGTGGACACTAGATATTGGAAGATTAGGCGACTTCCAGTTATTTTGAAGTTGTACAATTTTTAACATGGTCCAAAACTATGAAATTTTCAGAAGCCATCAAAGTAAGACTGTTAATAAAGATTTGGATTCATCTTGCAAAACCAAAACTGAAATGTCAAGTGCTCACAAGCGATCAGAGTCAAAATGGAAAAGTTATTAGCCTTCAAAAGCTGAAAAGTAGCCAAAACCACCAAATTCGTAATTTGGGGGGGGGGGGGAATAACTCAGTCATTTCGAGTCCGATCGTCTTCGGGCATAAAACGTTTTTGTTTTCTTTGCACAAGTGGAATCCGGCACCGTGGTCTGTTTCATTGACAGGCAGTTTCCGCCCCCCCCCCCCCCCCTCTCTCCAACTTTACGTACGCAAGTTCACACACCATAAGGGTTCCTTTCCACTAGGCACTCGTAATAACTGCGCAGGACGAGCTCCGCAGCTCTAAATGTCAGAGAAATGCACTTTTTTGGACTAACTGATGATTCAATCACTTGTTGTGGAGCGCTAAAGTCTTGAGTTGGAACGCGTGAGACGTAAACAGATACCGCACTTCGACGAGTGAAAATCGCACTTTATGACATTTTCGCACTTTGATCCCCATTCACACTGAGGAGTGCGCATGACGGATTCTTTCGCACTAGAAAGTGCGAAATAGGGCATTTCAATGGAGCGCTGGCCGGAACTAAGAAGAACAAAAGCGGATACAGA
>NW_026267394.1:155535-157503 GCF_000697945.3 Frankliniella occidentalis | reverse complement strand
CCCGCCGCTCCTCCGCGCACCCGCCCCCCCAACCGCTCTCTGTATCCGCTTTTGTTCTTCTTAGTTCCGGGCAGCGCTCCATTGAAATACCCTATTAAAAATTAGAGCTTTCTAGCACAAACCGTTCTCGGCTCCGTGAGAAGAAACCAGGAATCCCGACCGAAACCAGTACCTTTATCCAGCTAAATCGTCGCGAGAAAATTTGAAAAACTGTTAGAAAAAATTATTAAAAACATTCTGGATTGTACTTTTACCCATCAAAGCCATTTAAACGTTGAAAGAGCGTGATTTTTTTGTAACTGTTTCCGGTCGGGATTCTTGTTTTCTTCTCTTTGAGCCGAGACCGAATAGGGTCTATTAAAGTTTGTGTTTCATTCTGAATTTTAATTTGCACCAATGAATTCACCCTTTTATGAAAAAACAAAAATTATAAGGAATTTCAATATCCTTCTTTTGGGGAAGGATTTTCAAGAACAAGAACATACGATAAATGTCAGACTTAATTTACAGTTGCTTATTTTTCATTAAAAATCCACCAAATTTTCTGCATCGTGCATTATGAATCTTAATTGGCGTTTCAAACAGTTCGCGCAGCGCTGCGGCGGCCGCCGCGCGAACTAGCGAGACCGTGACCGGGCCGGGCCAGCGCATAAGCGGTGCATGGTGTTTGCGGTGTTTACATCGCTAGCTCTTAAACCGTTAAAGATAAAGGGTTGGTCAAAGCGAGGCGATTAGAGACCAAAGTCCAAGCTTTCCACCGGTGTTAATTTTTTCCCGATCCGACCCATACAGCCCGAATGGCGGCCACTGAAAGGTCGGCCGGCTCACCTCTGCGGCCCTCCCGGGGCGGCGCGCGGCGCTCTCCTCGGCCCTAGCTCCCAAACCATTACAGATAGATGGTTGGTCAAAGCGAGGCGAATAGAGGAAAAAGTCTAAGCTTTCCAACGGTGTTAAAATTTTACCGATCTGACCAGCGCAGCTCCGCCGGCTGGCCCGGGAAGTTCCCAGGTAGAAGCGGAACTGGGCGTTGGGCGCGCAGGACTCGGCCCGTGCGTTAATAAATTGTGTTGCTAGGGTTATGTTATCTCTTTCATTCCAGCAACACAATTCATTAACTCTGAACACAGTAAACATCGAGGTACTCACGAGCCTGTAGCAGAGGACACAGCTTCTGCTCCCAGCGAACTTCCCGGACGTCCGCACGGAGCTGCGCTGGTCGGATCGGGAAAATTTTAACACTGTTGGAAAGTTTCGACTTTTCTCTCTATTCGCCTCGCTTTGACCCACCATCTATTTCAAACGATTTGGGAGCTAGAGCCCAAGAAAGACCCGCGCGCCGCTCCGGGCCGGCTGCAGCGATGAGCCGAGGACGCACGGGCCGAGTCCTGCGCGCCCAGCGCCCAGTTCCGCGGCTACCTGGGAACTTCCCGGGCCAGCCGGCGGAGCTGCGCTGGTCAGATCGGTAATATTTTAACACCGTTGGAAAGCTTAGACTTTTTCCTCTATTCGCCTCGCTTTGACCAACCATCTATCTGTAATGGTTTGGGAGCTAGGGCCGTGGAGAGCGCCGCGCGCCGCCCCGGGAGGGCCGCAGAGGTGAGCCGGCCGACCTTTCAGTGGCCGCCATTCGGGCTGTATGGGTCGGATCGGGAAAAAATTAACACCGGTGGAAAGCTTGGACTTTGGTCTCTAATCGCCTCGCTTTGACCAACCCTTTATCTTTAACGGTTTAAGAGCTAGCGATGTAAACATCGCAAACACCATGCACCGCTTATGCGCTGGCCCGGCCCGGTCACGGTCTCGCTAGTTCGCGCGGCGGCCGCCGCAGCGCTGCGCGAACTGTTTGAAACGCCAATAGACCATTCCACCGAACGGGGAAGAAGAAAGAAAAGAATCAAAAAGTACCGGAAACAGTACCGAAAACCAGTATGTAGATCATTTGTGTACACCTCTATGGCACACCAACAA
>NW_026267394.1:152671-153198 GCF_000697945.3 Frankliniella occidentalis | reverse complement strand
TCAGCCTTTAATGCACAGCCCTGTACTAGTATTTTAAATCTCCCCAGAACTAAAATAATCGCTTTAAAATGGCTTTATATTTGACCAAACCTGAAGATGAAGCATTAGCGTTAGTTAGGCAAACTTAGACGAATAAAACTGCATTTGTTCATTTAAATTTTTAGTTTTAGGATGGCGGCAGCCTGTTACGCGAACTTTTTGCTTATATATGTCGGCTTCGTTAGGAAGTATAATACATTACTGTATAGTTTAGTTTGCACTCAGCCAACAAATCACTGCTTTAGAGTCAAGCGTTCTGGTAAAGCTGAAATGCAGAAGAATGCGGAGAAGAATAAACCGGAAATCGTTATGCTTTGACATGATGAATTCCGTTTCCTTGTTCCTCGCATTCTTCTGCATTTTATCTTTACCGGAATGGTTTATTACATACTTTATTATAATATAGCATTCCGGTGAAGCTGAAATGCAAAAGATTGCAGGGAACAAGAAAACGAAAGTCCCATGGAAAAGCAAAGTGATTTCCGTTC
>NW_026267394.1:139268-152434 GCF_000697945.3 Frankliniella occidentalis | reverse complement strand
AAATAAGTTACTTTGCTGTGTGCGAAGCATTTGCAAAGCACTTCTTCGTAGGAATATAACAGTGTAACCTAGGTTACCTTAAAAACCAAAAATTGAAGTCCGTCCGAGAAAAACTGGTGTTTCGGTGATACCCCACTATAAAGCATTCCGGTAAAGCTGAAATGCAGAAGGATGCAGCGAACAAGAAAACGGAAGTCCCATGTATAAGCATAGTGATTTCCGTTTTCTTCTTCCTCGCATTCTTCTGCATTTTAGCTTTACCAGAATGCTTTATTACCTCCACGTACTTTTTCCCTGCAGTCTTTCGTATTTCAGCTCTACCGAAAGGTTTAGTTGACTTGACCATGGTCCAATGATTGGTATACAGAATGTGAACTCACCGAAAAACAGGCCGGATCAGCGTCGGCGCCAAGCTCCAGAGCTGAGGTGGAAAGTTGACGTGAAGGACTTGTTCACACCTTGAAGAGTGCGTCACGTATGCACCAACACAGCACGAAAGGTACGAAAAGACACGCACACTAAGACCCGAGCTCAAATCTTCCACACAGACGCGCTGGTTCCCCAAGGTCACAAGCGCGTCCCCGCCGGGTGACCTCTGCCGGCTGGCAGAGGTCATCAGGGTGGTGCTCACACTAACACTTGGCGAAGCAGGTTTTTCACTTGAGTCGCGAATATTCGCCGTCCAAACTCATATAAAACTGTTATTAACGCGACCACTGTGCAATAACGGGCGGCAGCGGCAAACAGGGCGAGCTGGGCGGGAACCTCGCCGGAGCGAGCGGCATGCACGCGTCCGCCTCGTAGCTCGGACCGAGCGAAACTGCCAGCAGCTTCCCGCGTCCGCCACCGCCGGCCCTTGGCGCTAGTGTTGCCGCGGCGGCTGGGCAAAATGGCACGTACGCCGAATTAATCGAAGAATAGATTGTTCCGGCAGTGCCCGTTTAAAGAAGAATTAATGAAATCACCACCGGAAACAGTTCTAAAATAATGGCTTAGATCAGTGAAAACTAAAATTGACAGTTACTACAGATTTAATCGAGGTCATTCACGTCGAACTGCACTGTAAAATGGGCAAAATAAGCGCAATTTAGGTACTGGTTCCGGTCCCGACTTCTTCATTTCTTCTGAAAATGCGCACTGTCGGAACGGTCTATTCTCATGAAATAGCATTCGACGGACTTCAAACGAAAGGCCGAGAAGTTAAATGAAACATTGACTGGGTAAATAAAAATGACCAAACCAGCATGCGAGGCGTCGCGTAGCGCTGTGATATCTGTCAACAAAGCAGAAGACGAGCGTTGGTCCAGCAAGCTTGTGTGCCGTGGTGATGTTACAGTTTTACATTCAGATGAAAAGGGCTTTGAACGTTTCACGTTTCCCGAGGTATGTTACAACACTGCATTAACAGTCCCATTCAGTCAGGGCCCTTAACGGCGTACAGAAAGGAGACTTTCTTCGGCCCCTTGCCATTGTTTACTACGTTCAACCCATCACCTAACCACCTAACCTCCCAATCCGCCAATGTTTGCCCGAGTCGGGCAAAAGGCAGAGTCGTTAATAGGCCTTCGGCCCCAAAAGTCACGATTTTCCTCTCCGGGTATTATTTTGACGAGTGACCTCACCGGAGACTATCAAATATCTAAGAAAAAACATTGAAATGTTTTTGGGTCACTTTCGTGTGGAAATCGCCCTCTGGGGGTTTTAGGTGATTTTGGTTTTGATTTTTTCGTCTCGTCAATGTTTGAAGCTGAAGGGCTCAAAATCAATACAGTTCTTGCTTTGTGATACAAAGTTGCAGTATAGGTTTGAGCCTCCTACCTCAGACCGTTCCTGAGTAATCGTGGTTACAAAGAGACATACACACAGACGCGAACTTTTTGATCACCACTGGCATAATAGCTTCGTCAATCGCTCAGTTAATAATTTTGAGTTTGTTTGGAAGGTTGGGAAGTTGCTATTTTCCGTCCAACTAGCTATAAGTCCGCCAGACCACGTCTCGCGTAACAGGCTTCGCAATATCTCACGAAACACTGTTAGGCTGCGACGCGCCTGCGGCGCACATACAGCTAGGCTTGCGGCGCTGACACTCTAGCCATATCAAAATGAAATCACGCATTTTTTGATTTGTTAAAGTTTTCTGTGTTGCTGTTATCTGTTAATCTTGCTGTTTTAAAGATGTGAATAAATGTGTTTTTTAAAAAAAGTTAGCAGGAGTGTATACCGAAATAGGGACTGCCGGCCCTCAGATAAAGCATTCCGGTAAAGCTGAAATGAACGCGGGGAAGAACAAGCAGGCCCGCCCTTTCGCCAAACACGGTTGCCAGCTCCAATTCGCTGCGCCAGCAACTCCGTTTGGCAGGGGCCGGGCCTGCGTGGCCTGCCGGCGGCGATCGTCGGGCCGCAGGCCCGACCATGTTAGTCTCGCCATTTACTGATGAAACACACACAGACAAACAACCAGCAAACACAACGAAACATGTTTGGTCAGTGGAGTAATGGGCTTCGCTAATCGCTCAGCCATAAAATCTGTATTTGAGGGACCTGCCGTCTTCGATTTTTTTCTTTAAATTTAATTTTTGAGCTAGAATGCTCTTATTCGGACTCGATCTGTCTTTTTAGCCCGCCCTTCTGCTTTTCAAAAAGCATTAAAGCAGGCTTATGCAACCGCTCTCGTGTCCGTCTGTCTATCGTCCGTGTAAGAGGAAGGAGCTGACAAGGGAAGGTTTTCCGGTGATACAGTCAGATTTCAAAGGCGCTTTAAAGAGTAGTTGTTTGCACCTCTAGATTAGGATTGGCACTGGTTTTAGCTGCCCGTAGGGAGTTTGGGGGTCATTTCACAAGAATTTCATCAAAAATTTCCCAAATAGACCGTTCCGACAGTGCACTATTGGAGAAGAAATAAAGAAGTCGGGACCGGAACCAGTACCTAAAGTGCGCTTAGTTTTGTCATTTGACAGTGCAGTTCAACGTGAATGACCTCGATTAAATCGCTAGTAACTGTCAATTCCAGTTTTCACTGATTTAAGCCATTATTTTAGAACTGTTTCCGGTGGTGATTTCATTCATTCTTCTTTAAACGGGCACTGCCGGGACCATCTATTCATCGTTTTTTTGCCATCTTTGCAGGCACATATCTCCGAAACCGTTTGAGCTACAGCGCCCAGATTTTGCAGGTAATTATCCTTCAATTAGTACTTTCCATGAAAAATATTTGAACCAAATCAATGGGGTTCACCAAAAGTGGCCTAGGGTCGCAACCCCCTCTCCGGACCCGTTTTCGAAACCCTAATCGATTTCGTTCAAATTTTCTACAATAGACCATTCCGGTAAAGCGAAAAAAAGAAGAACAGACGAATGAAGCAAAGGCGAGTATGAGAAATATACGGTGTGCGTCGGTTCCAAGGTCGGATCCTGCGGTCAAACGTAACTTGACTGATGTCTAAATTCGTCTGAGATTTAACGACAATAAGTCTCACTATCAGGCGACGCAGAATATCTAGTTTACGATGGATTATGTTCAAGAGTTCCCAAGGCGCACCGTATATTTCTCATAGAACGCTTTGCTTCTTCCGCCTCTTCTTTTTTCTTTTCGGTTTACCGGAATGGTCTATTAAAGAACGTGCTAAATTATGTTTCCCTCAAAATCTGGGCGCTGTAGCTCAAACGGTTCTTGAGATACGTGCATGTAAAGTTGATAATCAGGCTAAAAAGTTTGGCGAATTTTCGATTAAATTTGCGTAAAACGACCTTCAAACTCCCTACGGGAAGCTAGAACCAATGCAAAACCTAATCTAGGGATGAAAACAACAACAGTTTGAAGCGCCATTGAAATCTGAGTGTATCACCGGAACACCCTCCCTTGTGAGCTAGAGGTCTGCACATTCCAGGGTTGCTTAGGGGTTGCTCCTGGACAACGAAACGCCTCGTGCAAATCCTGGTAACCACCCCTAAGGGGGTGAAAGGGGGTGAACAAGAAATAGGGGTTCGTCCAAAAGGTAGGACAAAAAATAACAACTATGGTCTCCTAAGGGGTTACTTGGGCAAGTAGATTCCCACGGACGAAAATTCTGTCCGTCTGACTCGTTTTGGCGCTAGAGTGTTTTTTTCGACGAAAATACGGCGAAAATGACCACGTTGCTCATAATGACGTTCAAGGAGGCGCCCAATCGTAAACTGTCAGATGAAGTACCCCCCCGCCCCCCAAAAAAAACAAAAAAAAAAAACACACATTCTGAATCGGGAACTACTTTCAGACAGGCCGTATCTTTCACTGTTTCGGCCCTAGCCTAGAGGTGGATATATTGAAAACAATTCAAAAAAAGTCAAGTTTTAGGACTGTTTGACAAACAAAATACAATCTACAATATACCATCTACAATATATAATCTACAAAATACAATCTAAAATATACAATCTACAATATACAACCTACAATAGGGTACTGGTCTAGAGCGCTAAGCGGAAGTAGAAGAACAAAAACGGAAGGTGGAAAGGCGCCCGGGCCGTCCCCCTCTCCTCCACTGGGCGGAGTGGGGGGGGCGCCCGGGGAGAAGTGGAGGGCAGGCGGGGAGGAGTGCGGGCGCCTTTCCATTTTCCGTTTTTGTTCTTCTACTTCCGCTCAGCGCTCTAGACCAATACCCTATATACTATCTTCGCGGGTTCCATTTTTAAATTCTTAAAAAAGCAGAAGGTTGGAGTGTAGTCACGGTGTTGCACCGTTAGTCTTTTGTCATATCCAAGGAGCAAATTATTAGTGCGGCCCCTGCCGGACGCGTTAGTTTACTCAAATATGCAAAGTGAGTTACCGGGCACATTATTTGTTTGATTATGCACTTCGGTTAATCGCGAGACATCGCCGCCGGTAGGCCAAGCAGGCCCGGCCCCTGCCGAACGGAGTTGCCGGCGAAGTAGAGCTGGCAACTCCGTTTGGCGGAAGGGCGGGCCTGCTTGTTATGATACAAAACGACCATGAAAATCCCAGGTCGCTAGCTCAATAGGGTATTCCGCTCCAAGCCAACCTGAACCTAAAGAAGAAAAGCATGACTGCTCGATCTGTTTCCCTCAGCGCGCTCATTGCCTGACCGCCACAGCCACGCCATCTTTGGCCAATCAGCGTTCAGGAGCAAACAGATCGGGTAGTCATGCTTTTCTTCTTTAGGTTCCAATTCTGTTGTAGCGGAATAGGGTATTGGTCGCCTGCCCTCCACTTCTCCCCGGGGGCTCCCCCACTCCGCCCAGTGGAAGAGAGGGGGACGGTCCGGGCGCCTTTCCACCTTCCGTTTTTGTTCTTCTACTTCCGCTCAGCGCTCTAGACCAATACTCTATACCCTATTAGTTCTCGAGTTATCGTGATGACAGACAAACGCGAAACTTATTGATCACCACTGGAATAATAGGCTTCGCTATTTGCTCAGCCAAAAAGCATTCCGGTTAATCTGAAATGCAGAGGAATGCAGGGAACAAGAAAACGGAAGTCACCATTTTAAAGCATAGCGAATTCCGGTTTCTTCTTCCCCGCATTCTTCTGCATTCCAGCTTTACCGGAATGCAATATAGGCTTCGCTATTCGCTTAGCCACAAACAATTTTTAAAAGAAATGATTTGGGCTTTTTGTTATTGATTTTTTGGACACGTCAATTTTTGAGCCAGAGGGCTCAAAATCAATACAGTTCTTACTTTTTATGATACATTGTTACAATAGGGTATTTCAATGGAGCGCTGCCCGGAACTAAGAAGGACAAAACCGGATACAGAGAGCGGTGGTGGGGGCGGGCGAGCGGAGGAGCGGAGGGCGGGCGGGGAGGCTCCCCTCCACCCGCCGCTTCTCCGCGCGCCCGCCCCCACCACCGCTCTCTGTATCCGGTTTTGTTCTTCTTAGTTTCGGGCAGCGCTCCATCGAAATACCCTATTAAAAATTAGAGCTTTCTAGCACAAACCGTTTTCGAGTTATCGTGCGTACAGACAGACACACAGCCATACGCGTTACTTTTCGATCATCATAAGAGCACCACGTAAATGTGTCCCAGGCCACGTCTCGCGTAATAGGCTTCGCGATATCTCACGAAACACTGTTACGCTGCGACGCGCCTGGCATACATCTACCTAGGCCTGCGGCGCTGACTCCCGAGTTAGCATGTCTGACGTAAAAAAAGTAATCGAGGTTCGGGCGTTAAATGATAGGGGACATTAAATGATGCTCTTCTGACCGTTTCTGTGGCCCGTGCCACAACGTTTAGGGGTTGCGCCACTCGGTTTACCGAACGTCCCCGAGAGCGCGGGAAAAAGACCCGCTCCTTGTTGGGCTCGCTGCGCGTGCTGCGCGCGACTGGAGGCGTCGCCGATGGTTCGAGATGAGACCTTCTACTTTTCATCACGCAAGTGCAATAAAGCATTCCGGTAAAGCTGAAATGCAGAGGAATGCGGGGGAGAAGAAAACGGAAATCGATATGCTTGAAAACTAGGTACATCTCACTGTAAATCTGGGGTGACCAGCAACTGTGCGCTCTAAGTTGCACGACCCAGGTTTCTGTGCAACTTTTGCCACCCTATCGCTGCAGACTGGCCCCGGCAAGGGGTGTCCAGGCACAGGACACCCTACCGAGGCTGGGCCTGGATCCTTTGCAGGGAAAGGGTGGCAAAACTCGAGGTGTCCAGCAACTGTGCGCAGTTGCACAGAAACCTGGGTCGTGCAACTTAGAGCGCACAGTTGCTGGAAACCCCAGATTTACAGTGTACGTCTGAACACATCTCGCGTAACAGGCTTCGCGATATCTCACAGAACACTGTTACGTGGCATACATCTACCTAGGCCTGCGGCGCTGACACCCGAGCCGGCCAAAAGGCAGAGTCGTGAATGGGCCTCCGGCCCCAAAAGTCACAAATTTCCTCCTCAGGGTTTTATTTGGACGATTAGCCCCACCAGAGACCCTCAAATATCTGGGACAAGACATGTAGATGATTTTGGTTCACTTTCGTGTGGGAAACGCCCTCTGGTGCATAAACAGCTAGAGATAGAGCCAAACGGTCGAAATGATAGCCCGAAGATTCTATTTAGCCGAGTTACCTATAGGAAAGATAGAAAAAGAAATATTTTTCAAAATAAGTTTATTTCGTTTTTGGATTTTGATTTTTTTAACTCGTCAATAGGGTACTCCGGGGCTCGGCTAGACCGGAAGGAGAAGAATAATAAAAATCGTCGGGCCGGTCGGGCGCGGGGAGGAGCGGGGTACTGCCACCACCCTGCCCCGCTCTTCCCCGCGCCCGACGATTTTTGTCCTTCTCCTTCCGGTCTAGCCGAGCCCCGGAGTACCCTATTTTTGAGCTAGAGGCCTCTTAATCAATACAGTTCTTGCTCTTTTTGATTCAAAGTTACAACAAAAATTTGAGCCTCCTAGCTCAAGCCGTTCTCGAGTTATCGTGCGCACAGGCAAGCAGACAGACACCAAACTACCAAAATGTTTGATCTTCGCTGGAGTAATTGGCTGAGCCACTAAAGAATAGGGTATTGGTCTAGAGCGCTAAGCGGAAGTAGAAGAACAAAAACGGAAGGTGGAAAGGCGCCCGGGCCGTCCCCCTCTCCTCCACTGGGCGGAGTGGGGGAGCGCCCGGGGAGAAGTGGAGGGCAGGCGGGGAGGAGTGCGGGCGCCTTTCCATCTTCCGTTTTTGTTCTTCTACTTCCGCTCAGCGCTCTAGACCAATACCCTATAGAAAAGAAAAATATATCTATCTTAGGCGAAGCCGAGGAATCGACGGTGAGGGGGCCGACAGAAACCTGGCACTCATCTAGGTCCATTCCGGGCTGACCAACATAACAATGAGAAAATAAGCAAAAGGAAAACTACATAAAAAATACCCGAAACTGATTTTTTAACATATTTCAAGAATTAAAAGGGTAATTTAAGACAAGAATGTACGGCTCTAACGTTCGCCTTCGATAAAACACCACTTTTAACAACCATGATTTTGTATTACATGTTGCCGAAATGTTTGTTTGTCACTAATGTTTGAACCACGATAGACGATTTGGGCTACCTCTGACCACGAAGAAGAAAAGAAGAAATGCGACAAGCATCATGGCCGCTGGGGGGTGTATGAAACAGTCTTCGACCACAACTGGGTTGTATCCAGTTACCTGCATCCTACATCCTACATCCATGTTGCCAGATGTTGCAGTTGTCGTGTGTTTTGGTCAGAAATCGCCCAGTTCGGTGAGCGAGGAGAGGTTATGTGACAACAACACTCCCGTAAACGCCCCGCGACGGCCCCGCGAGGTCGCGAGAGCCGCGTAAACCGCGTGAGGACCTGCACCGCGGCCTGTCCTGTCGCGAGGACCTCGCGAGTCACCCCCGCGAGGATCTCCCGTCAGCGCTCGCGAGTCACCCCTCGCGTCCTACCCCCGCGACTTCGCGAGTCACCCTCGCGAACTCGCAATCTACCCCTCTGGAATAATTTTCGCGACCTCGCGGGGCCGTCGCGGGCGTGTTGTTGTCACATAACCTCTCCCCGCTCACCGAAGTGGGCGATTTCAAACCAAAACAAACGACAACTACAACATCTGGCAACGTAGATGTAGGATGCATGTTACTGGACAGGCCCCTGAGAAATTGACTGAGCGGTCGGCGTTCAATTGTTCTTTCTTACACCCCCCACTCCACCCCAGCGGCCATGATGCTTGTCGCATTTTTTCTTTTCTTATTCGTGGTCAGAGGTAGCCCAGATCGTCTATAGTGTATTTCGACTAACGCAGGAAGAAGAATAGCGGGCAGAACATAAAGGTTCCTGATTGGCCGAGCGCCTACCCCCACTACCGGCGTGACGTAGAGGCGGGAAGCTCTCGACCAATCGGTAACGTTTATGTTCTACCCTCTGTTCTTCTTCCTCCGTTAGTCGAAATACACTATGGACGATTTGGGCTACCTCTGACCACGAAGAAGAAAAGAAAAAATGCGACAAGCATCATGGCCGCTGGGGTGGAGTGGGGGGTCAAAGAAAGAACAATTGAACGCCGACCGCTCAGTCAATTTCTCAGTTGTGGTCGAAGAATGTTTATCATACACCCCCAGCGGCCATGATGCTTGTCGCATTTCTTCTTTTCTTCTTCGTGGTCAGAGGTAGCCCAAATCGTCTATTGGCGGGCTTGCAAGCAGAAAGCAGAAGAGCAAATGCGAAACGGCGAAAGCATGTAACGTTTTAAAGCAGATCATTTTCATTCTTTGTTTTAACCAAAAAATTTAACCACATCACCTGCGTAGCGGAGCTTGGAAACATAACAAAAACCGAGCAGAAAGCACCAAACGAAAACAACACCATACGACCAAAAAAAAGTATGACATGGTTTCAATCAATGTGCAGCCTTTCATAGACACCTACGCATGCATTCACATAGCACTTCGAGAAAAGAATTAAAACCTCTATTAAAGGTATCTCTTCTCGTAGGTTATGGTGCTTTGTTTTGGGTTCCCTCCATGCTCCGCCACTCTGGGCAAGTCGAGTAAAACATAATTTCAAGAATAACTCGGTCCTTGGATACACCAGAGCTGTGCATATAATAGTATCTTCTCCCCAATCCCCTCGAATCTTTTCTAATCTCTCCCAATCTTTCGAATCCCTCCAATCACACATGTTCCTAAATTCCTTAAAAATGTCCTCAAATTTTCAAGAAACCCTCTAACGATCTCCCAAATCTCGCCCAAATTGTCTCTTATCCTCGGCGACAATCTTCACTAATCTCACAATTTTAATTTGTCAAAATTGGGCTCCAATCCATAAGTTCAACTTCTATTCAAATATCAGAAACCCATTCCTATTTGGCGAAGCCTAGATCTTTCAGATCCACCTAGTAGGGTATTCCGCTGCAAGTCAACCGGAACCTAAAGAAGGAAAGCACGACTGCTCGATCTGTTTCCCTCTGCGCGCTCATTGGCTGACCGCCACAGCCACGCCATCTTTGGCCAACCAGCGTTCAGGAGGATACAGATCGGGTAGTCATGCTTTTCGTCTTTAGGTTCCGATTGTGTTGTAGCGGAATACCCTATAGGCTTCGCTAACGCTCAGCCAATAACTAGGTAGATGTACGCCAGACCACCTCTCGCGTAACAGGCTTCGCGATATCTCACGAAACGCTGTTACGCTGCGACGCGCCTGGCATACATCTCTCTAGCCCTGCGGCGCTGACACCCGAGTCGGGCATAAAGTGGAGTCGTAAATGGGCCTTCGGCACCGAAAGTCACAAATTTTTCTCAGGGTTTTACCTTGACGAGTAACCCTACCAGAGACCTTCAAACATGTGAGGAAAATATTAAAATGTTTTGGGGTCATTTCCGTGTGAGAAACGCGCTCTGGCGCCTGAACGGTTAGACAAACGGACGATAGGGCTCTATTTTGATGAGTTACCTGCAAGAACGATGTAATTTTTTTTTCCAAATAAGCTTAATTTGCCTTTTGTTTTTAATATTTTAAACCCGTCAGCTTTTCAGCTAGACGGCTCAAAATCAATGAGGAAGTTGCCCAGTGTGGCGAAGCGTAGCGGGGAACCAAAACAAAGCAGAAAGCAACAAAAGAAAACTACGCGATACATCCAGAAAGCAGTATTTGACAAGGTTTTAATCAATGTGCAGCCTTTATATACACCTATGCATTCAAATAGCACTTCGAGAAAAGAACTTAATCCGCGATGTAAAGCATTCCTTCTCGTAGGTTATGGTGCTTTGTTTTGTTTCCGCTACGCTCCGCCACACTGGGCAACTTCCTCATACAGTTCTTGGTTTTCATGATACAAAGTTTCATTGAAAATTTCACGTTCATATACCTAGCTCAAACCGTTCTCGAGTAATCGTGATGACAGACAGACGGACAGCCACGAAACTTTTTGATCATCACTGGAGTAATAGGCTTCGCTATTCGCTCAGCCAATGACTTCCGTTTTCTTGTTCCCCGCATTCTTCTGCATTTGAGCTTTACCGGAATGCTTTATACGTTACCGTCAAAGTGTCTAATTCCGGACCAGCAGGGTAAATCCGGACACTGCTTTTTTGCATATTTACAACAAATAGACCATTCCGGTAAACCGAAAAGAAAGAAGAAGAGACGGAAGAAGCAAAGCGTTCTATGAAAAATGTACGGTGCGACTTGGAAACGCTTGAACGTAATCCATCGTAAGCTAGATATTCTGCGTCGCCTGAGAGTGAGAATTATTGTCATTAACTCTCAGACGAATAGGGTATTCCAGGCTATCCAAAACGGAAGTAGGAAAAGAACAAACTCACTGACTTTTCTGTTTCCGTGATGACTCTGATTGGTTGAACTGATCACGTGCCACGACGGCGTTTCAGGTATGAAAAACTATCAGGTCAGTTTCGAGCTCGCTTCCATATTTGAGAGGTTAGAATCGGACCAAACTACCATGGTAATTTCTCATACTGAGCAGGCGGAAACAGGTCAATCGGTGAGTTTGTTCTTTTTCACTTCCGTTCTAGATAGCCTGGAACACCCTATTAAGACATCAGACAAGTCACGTTTAACCGTTTGATACGAGCGTGGAACCGACGCACCACCGTATATTTCTCATACTCGCCTTTGCTTCTTTCGTCTGTTCTTCTTTTTTTCGCTTTACCGGAATGGTCTTATTACACAGTGTAGGTTCACAATTTAGATAGATACTTTTCCAGGAGGCTCTGGAGATATAAATAATGAGTATTTTCATATTTTAGAGCCGCCCAGAGCAGTGCAATATGAACAATAGGACCCGACCAGTACGCACACTGTGAAGCGGTACTTCAATGCGTGTGCCGCATAGCACCAATGCTAAGCTAAGCCACGGTCACTAGAAACAGTTATAACGTCACTACGCTGGAGTCGAAAATTTTTAATATCCTGCGGACTTTGCAGGCGTAATATTGATTGTATGGTATTTTACTCGATCTCTCACCTACTAGCTAGTACGCCAGACCACGTCTCGCGTAACAGGCTTCGCGATATCTCACGAAACACTGTTACGCTGCGACGCGCCTGGCGCACATATAGCTAGGCCTGCGGCGCTGACACCCGAGACGTGTTAAGGACAGGGTGTTGGGGGACAGGGCCTTCCAGGCCCTAAATTTGACATACTCGAACCATTTGTCGGTGTGTTATTACTCAAAAAATTAGGAACATGAAACTCCTGCTGTTCGGTAACGGTTTTCATTAAAAGTTCGAATTTTGACAGATTGTTATGTGAAAATCAACGTTTTAGTGATACTAGATGATCTAGGGACCCTTAAGCCCAATAGAGGGTATGGTGTGCCCCTAACGTCTCGCGTAACAGGCTTCGCGATATGTCACGAAACACTGTTAAGCTGCGACGCGCCTGGCGCACATATAGCTAGGCCTGCGGCGCTGACACCTGAGACGGGGTAATAGGAGTGTGTGTGCAATTTTTCGAAATGAAGTCTTTTTAACGATTAAATCGGCCATTTGATCATTATCACCTCATTTTTGTCAAGAAATGCCCCCTAGCACCTAAACGGTACGAGATAGAGCCAAACGGACGTAAGTTTCGCCCATAGGGCTCTACTTTGACGGTTTACCCTGTAGGAACCCATAAAAAATATTTGATAAAAACACATTTTGCGGCCTGTAGTTTTTGATTTTTTTAAAAGCCAATTTTTGAGCTAGAATGCTCATCTTCGGATTTGATCTGTCTTTTTACGATTCAAAACGACCCTGAAATTCCCAGATCGCTATCTCAATTCCTTCTCGAGTTATCGTGCGGACAGACATACAAACAAACAGCCAAACAGAATAAAACTTTTCCGGTCAGTGGAGTAATGGGCTTCGCTAATCGCTCAGCCAATAATCTAGGGACCCTTAAGCCCAAAAGAGGGTGTGGTTCGACCCGTAACGTGTGGTCTAAGTATTACTCCCTTTACAATTCTGGGACATGGGACATAGGATATTGCGCCGCAGGAAAACTGGAACCTAGAGAAGAAAAGGATGACTGCTCGATCCGTTTCCTACTGCCCGTTCATTGGCTGATTGACACACCGAAGGAGAGTGTGGTTCGGGTTCGACCCCTAATGTGTGGTTTAAGAAGTACTCCCTTTACTAGCTATGTGTACGCCAGACCACGTCTCGCGTAACAGGCTTCGCGATATCTCACGAAACACTGTTACGCTGCGACGCGCCTGGCG
>NW_026267394.1:131035-138333 GCF_000697945.3 Frankliniella occidentalis | reverse complement strand
GACAGACACGAGAGCGGTTGCATAAGCCCGCTTTAATGCTTTTTTAAAAGCAGAAGGGCGGGCTAAAAACCGCAAAATAGAAAGGTAATTCTCCCCCCACCCCCAAAAAACGTTTTCTAAGCAGAAGGGTGGGTTGTAGTCGCGGTGCTTCACCGTTACATCTCTTTCTCGAGTCTTTGGGGCAAACCCAAAGCCAACGGGGCCTGAAGGCCCGCTTTATCATTCGACCATGTTCTTCAACAAATCGCGTGACAGAAATGGTCGGGCCGCAGGCCCGACCATCGCCGCCGGCAGGCCAAGCAGGCCCGGCCCCTGCCGAACGGAGTTGCCGGCGGAGCGAAGCGGAGCTGGCAACTTCGTTTGGCGGAAGGGCGGGCCTGCTTGTTATGATTCAAAACGACCCTGAAATTCCCAGATCGCTCTCTCAATTCATTCTCGAGTTATCGTGCGGACAGACAGACAGACAAACAGAATGAAACTTCTCCGGTCAGTGGAGTAATGGGCTTCGCTAATCGCTCAGCCATCAAATCTTTGTTAAAAATGTGTACACCGAATTACCAAATTGTAAAGACTACCAATCATTACCAAAGATTACCAAAGATTACCTTTGTTTACTAGGTATGATCCACCTGCATTCTAAATCGAAACGGCAATTTTTTGTTCCGAGAAAGATGTATTTGAGTGCAACTCTTTGGTAGTTTTTGATTCTTTACCATTCATGTTACAAATTTGAATTCTATGATTGGCCAAATTGTGATTTTGTTATGGGAGGGATGCAAAGATGCCATATTATACATGCGCGTTGGCATTTAGGCAAGATATGCACAAAAATTATGTCTAAATCAACAAAATTGTCCTTTTATAGGACCTTCACGAGTGTGAGGATTCCCCGGGATTACCAGTGATTACCAATGATTACCAAGTCTGTGTACACCTGATTACCACAGTTGGGCACCCCTCGAGTATAGGCTATTTCAGAGCCAGACGGGAAGAAGTAAAATGGAAGAACAAAAGCGCTCTGCGCATGCCCGGGTGGCGTTGTGGGGGGCGCCCGGGGCCGGTATGAAAAATTCACATGGCGGATTGAGTTTGGGGGCGTTTATCAACAAGAAATGAGGGAATACACGTAAAAGTTGCACAAGTGCGTGTTAAACAACAACCGAATGTCGTTTGCGTGATTTGATGGTCTTAGCTCGATTAAATATCAGCAAATTATTTGAAAATATCGTTTTAACCACCGAGGTTTGTGGGAAAAGGTGAGTACGGCCGCTTAGCTAGTGATATCTGAGTTAACCTGTTGAGGCGTCCCTCTTTTTAATTATTTGCTAAACGTTTTGAAATGACTGCACTGAATGACGCGTAGGCGGTGTTCGATTTTTTAATTCGCAACCCCACATTTTTCGATCTGAAAGGTTATTGCTGGGCTTGTCTCATCCTGAATTTTGTTTTCAGGCATTTGAAAAATAAGGAAAGCTGGCTTTATCAATGCAGGCCAGAGCTGTTATGTGGGTGCAGCTTTACAGGTAAATTAAATTGAAAAATTTCTCTCCTTTTGTCAAGTTTACTGGAAATCCTTGCGTCTCGTTCTCAGAGAGGGCTCTTTGCATGGTGCAACGCTTGTCTTTGTCACAGCCACGCAAAACATTTTTATCGTATCCTCTGCATATCTGTTCACTGTGCTTTGCTTTGATTTGCACGACCAATTAATCGCAGCTTGCGTGCGCAGATGCGTGCGTGCGCAGATCCGTGCGTGTCACATGCGTGTCGCGTGCGTGTCGCGTGCGTGTCGCGTGCGTGTCACGTGCGTGTCACGTGCATACGCAGATCGGTGCGAGTCGCGTGCGTGTCACGCGCGTGTCACGTGCGTGTCGCGTGCGTGTCACGTGCGTGCGCAGATCCGTGCGTATCGCGTGCGTGTCACGCGCGTGTTGCGTGGGTGTCGCGTGCGTGTCACGCGCGTGTTGCGTGCGTGTCGCGTGCGTGTCACTTGCGTGCACAGATGCGTGCGCGTTGCGTGCGTGCGTGTCACGCGCGTGCGCTAATCCGTGCGTGTCACGTGCGTGCACACATGCACGCACACGCACACAGATACTCGTGCGCGCACGCACAAACACAAAAGCACGTAGAAGCCCGGACGCAGAAGCACACACACACACGAATGCGACAGGTCCCAGTAGGCACAATCCCCGCGGGACCAATACGTTTTGTTCTTCCAATGACGTCACCAATAGAAAGGAACTATGTTTTACTCTTACGAACAAAAATGATCGATTCGAAACGCAGTTTTTCTCCTGCGAGTTTTTCTCAGTTTTGTTCGCTGAGGTGTTGTTCTTTGTTTAGTTTCGTTCCTTATCGTTTTGTTCCTTGGAATAGTTCCGATGGAACGGAACTATGCAGTGTCGCCCCTTTTCGATTAATTTAATTCCGATTTTCCAGCCCTGAAATCATCTTCCAATTAGTCTGCATGCTGTGCAATTTGTTTTTCTATGTTGTGTTGTTTTAAAATTTTTTGTAGGTAACAGAAGTGGTTGACATTGCAGACCAGCTGTTTGAGCAAAACAACTGTGTTTTGCTATTTGAGCTACTTGAAACAGTAGCAGTTTGTACACCATCAAGAAGTGGTGAAAAACTGTGGACTGCCAGTCCACTTAAAAGCAAGGACACTCCAAAGACAGTATTTAGGAAAACAGGTGCAAGGAGAAGGCTTGGTGATGTAAGTAAATATACAAGGTAGATGTACGCCAGACCACGTCTCGCGTAACAGACTTCGCGATATCTTACGAAACACTGTTACGCTGCGACGCGCCTGGCATACATCTACCTTGGCCTGCGGCGCTGACACCTGAGTCGGTTAGAGCAAAAATGTACTCAAAGATTTGGGCCTCCGGCCCGTCAACCCCGTCACTTAGACTAAGCATGCATGGTTGTACATTTTTAGCCCGCTCTTTTGCTTAAAAGCTATATAAGCGGGCTTATGCCATCGCCTCTGTGTCTGTCTGTCTGTCTGTCCGTTTCCCAAGAAGGACGTGAGCTAGAGGTTTGAAATTTTCAGGGTATTATTGTTGTCACTTCTGGTCAACGAAACGGTTGGTGCAAATCCTGGCAACCACCCCTGAGTGGGTCTGAGGGGGTAACAAAGAAATAGAGGTGGGTCCAAGAAGTGGAAAAAAAATATTTTTTTTATGGTCTCCTAAGGGGTAACTCGTCAAAGTAGAGCCCTTTGGGCGAAAATTTCGTCCGTTTGGCTCTATCTCTCACCGTTTAGGCGCTAAAACGAGTTTCTCTCACGAAAGTGGCCCAAAAATACATATATATATTTTAGAAAACATTTGATGGTCTCCTAAGGGGTAACTCGTGAAAGAAGAGCCCTTTGGGCGAAAATTTTGTCCGTTTGGCTCTATCTTTCACCGTTTACGAGCTAGAGGGAGTTTTACCCACGAAAGTGGCTTAAAAACAAATGTATTAATTTTAGAAAACATTTCATGGTCTCCTAAGGGGTAACTTGTGACAGTAGAGCCTCTTGCGCTAAAGTTTTCTCCTGTTTACTTACAAAAGGGAGTTTTTCTTACCAAACTGGCCAAAACAGAAATATTTTTACTTTTTCAGAAGTACACTTCTGTCTGAGAAGTATGCCGTCGGTTCAAAATTTTCTTCTAAGCAGAAGAGTGGGCTTATTTTATGGTGGGACATCATTAATAAAACGTGTACACTTCCATGCAAAAAAGCAAAAAAAAAAAACACACACAAAAAAAAATGTATTTGTTGTTTGAACACGTTCGGAGTCAGAGTATGCCTGGAAGTATATTTAACTTCTTCTAGGGCTAGTCTTATGTATCTTTTCATAGATGTGTTATTTGATTCATAAGCTAACATCAATAATAACTTAGAAGGGATTTGGCATAACTTGCATGTATTCTACAAACTGCGGCACACACAGCCAAAGATGTTCAGCGTATGAAAAGAATACTTCGTTTGTTGAGTTTTGATTACGAAGTACACAGAAAAGGTACCTGGCAAAAAGACGGTCTAAAGCGAGCCGTCACTCCAACGGGCCGAAGGCCCGTTTTCGGATAGAAGATGTATTACAACATGAAAATTCAGAAGGGACGGGCCGAAGGCCCGTCCCAAACGCCGCCGGCAGGCCAAGCTGGGCCCGCTCCCTGCCGAACCGAGTTGCCGGTGGAGCGAAGCGGAGCTGGCAACTTGGTTTGGCGGAAGAGCGGGCCCAGCTTGTTTCGCTTATTTTCGTTAAAATAGAGCAAAACGGACAAAATTTTCGTCCAAAGGCCTCTACTTTGATTGGTTACCCCCTAGAAAACAAGAAAAAAAATATTTTTAAACACAGTCATTTTTGGGACCTGTGGTTTTTGATTTTTTTTAAATCCAATTTTTGAGCTAGAATGCTCATCTTCGAACTCGATCTGTCTTTTTAAAAACGACCTGAAAATCCCAGGTCGCTCACTCAATTCGTTCTCGAGTTATCGTGCGGACAGACAGACAGACACACATACAGACAGACAGAAAAAGTTTTTTCCGACCAGACGGAGTAATAGGTTTCGCTAATCGCTCAGCCAATTACCCTTCAAGACAATAAAAAAACATTAAAAAAAATAGAGTGTACATCAAATTTCTAATAACTGAACATTAATTATATATAGGATGACACTGGTAAAGCTCTAAACAATGAGATGGCAGAAAGTAAGGTAATGAACGTTAAAATATGAAAAAAATGTGGTAATTTATTGAAATTTAACATACTTTCCATTGTACTATTTAGATGGTACTGACTGGACTAAAGCTCTCCATATCTCTGAGGATCAATGTGACAGATAGACAAACACCTTCAAATCACCACAGGTAACAACAATTAATAACTTGCAAAACTAATAAACATTATATTTTAGAAGGAAAGGCTCAAGTTTCCGAGGAGTACGCATTAGGAAATACTCAGATACCAAAAGGGAATTGTGAAGTGGAACTGGCTTTTGGGTTAGATTGACCCAGGTTTCCAAGTGAAACTTGATTGTTTCCTTGTGCATACCTTTTGGTGACCATAAAATAAAGTCACACTTCTCTAGTTGTAGAATTCCCAAAGACATTTGAACTTGTTACCAATAAACATGGTCTTTCTTCAATTTTAATTTTCCTTTGCTGGTTCTAGCAAGACAGAAGCTTTTCTGTTGCTTTTTAGTGAGGTGCTTCTCAAAATAATTTGGATGACCACTTTTAAGTAATGCAGGGCATTTAATCTCCAACAGCTTTGTAGGAGAGCCCTTTGAAATAACTAAGCCATCAGGGCTACAAGACAGCTCCATGCAAGTGGGATTCACCCACATTCCAGTTTGCTTCACCTTTACCAACGGATCAATCATCTTCATCTCTTCTTCATATTGTTTGCGTGCCTTTTCTTCACTTTGCTCTCCATACTTCGTTGCACTGTTCCCTTTAAATTTATCTATGCCCCACAATTTTTCACGTAAAAATCTTTTATATCCTGCTGGTGTCAAAAATAACAACCTCTTGGCCTGGGAAGCAGTGAAGTGCAGCGCTTTTTCTTACCATTGCAGGGCTATCAACACCATGGTGAGCTTCAGCTAGGGATGAGAAGAAACTGAAGCAGCCAGCATGGCTGACCACACTCAATCTTCCTGGACGGTGCCCGGTTGACTTTAATTTGAAGAGTTGACAATAACCTGTATTCTGGAGCTGTGGTCCTGCACATCAGATTAAAACAGGTATTTTAAAAAGCTGAAATTACTCAGAAAATAATTATTGAAGTGGATGTACTGACTTTGATGGTTCTCTTACCATTGCAGTATCATCAATGCCATTCAACTTGGGATGAGAAGAAACTGCAGCTGCCCTCGTGGTTCTCCATACTCAATCTGGATGGACTGGATTATCATTTCAAGATTCAATAGAATAGAATAGCTCTGAAACAAAGTGTATAAATATTATATGAAATAAATCAGATTTATATTGCATAGTTATAGTTACCAACTACAGTTACCTGATGAAACCTGCTGAGATAAAGTTGTTTTATTTTATAAAAGAACGGGTAGTAGCAGTCCTACCAGTTATCTTAAAGTCTCCATTAGACGCCATGCTTTTAATGCAAAATCACTTATTAATCTGTGTTGCAAAGTCAGACATGTGACTCATAGGTGTTTGCACCAATATGATGTAAGAATGATAGTTGTGAAACAAAGCCATTATCTCATGAAGGACTACACAAGTTTGGGATACTGTTGATTCCGAAACATTCTGATTTCGGTCATACCATGAGATAAGCAGAACGATTCAGTCTTGATGAAGCAAGTGAAGCTAGAACCACTCCGCCGTTTGATTTGGAAAATCTGATTGGCTGAAACCAGCCTGAAGCTTTGCAATAAAAAAGTTACAGGGTGGCTTCAGCCTCACTGGTTTCACCGAGACTAAATCGTTCATGACACATACTCAACCACCAAACGGAAAAAGGAAATGGTATTAAATGATTAAATGTAATAAGATGAAATAAAAGTGCTATTCCTGAGGTGTTGTTGCTTTCATGTGCTGCAAAAAAAGCTAAACAGGGCACCCTGTTAACATATACATTTAGCCATTACTGCCAAAACATACCAAGTTACAAGCAACATCGCATTCCTTCTAAAGGGAATTGTAAGATGTTTCTTTCCAGAATAGTTATGTTCCCTCTCCTGCCAGACATCCTGAAAGTAGAACAAGCTTGCAGGCTATATTAAGTTAGGAGAGCCAAGAGCTTAACGCGAGAGCCAAAAATGATCTAAATTCTCAATTAATGTTTATGTTCTCACTTTAGTTGAAAGTTTCCGAAGTATTGTAAGGTGCGTATACATGAAATCTAGAAGAAAAGATAGGCAGGCTTTGGAAACGAGAGCGCTGTTCAGTAACATTAAAACTGTTGCATTGGATTGGCCTAAGTGTTCAGTGGTTGGAAATAAACAAATAATGCTGAATTACCATTTCTTTATTTCATATCACATTACAAGTGGCTAATGACCTTAGAGAAAAACTTGAAATATTAAAACTTATGTGCACAGCTACAAGCCTTAAAATAAACTATAGTAAAAGTAAAGCATATTTAGACTTGGTCAAAGGATAAAATTCTAAACAAGCAGGCCCGCCTTTCCGCCAAACGAAGTTGCCAGCTTCGCTTCGCTGCGCCGGCAACTCCGTTCGGCAGGGGCCGGGCCTGCTTGGCCTGCCGGCGGCGATGGTCGGGCCTGCGGCCCGACCATTTCTGTCACGCGATTTGCTGTAGAACATAATCAAATGATGTA
>NW_026267394.1:119942-123430 GCF_000697945.3 Frankliniella occidentalis | reverse complement strand
GGTACCCTCATTTCAATTTTCACCGGCAAGATTCGGTTGTTGGCAGCGGTTTTTCTCCAAATTTCACCTTTCTGGGGGTTTATTCGCCATTTAGGCCCCAATGCTGCCGGTAAAAATTCATCCGCCACCTGAAATGGATAATACTCATCAAGACGAATCCAGCGGTACCCTTAATTAAATTTTTACCCGCAAGATTCGGTTGTTGGCAGCGGTTTTTTCATCAAATTTCACCTTTCTGGGGGTTTATTCGCCATTTAGGCCCCAATGCTGCCGGTAGGGCACCCGAAAAAATTCAGGAGCCATGTGACGTCACGGATACGTCATAGATTCCGACCGGATTTTGTTTCGTGGGAGCGGAAGAGCGGTTCTCTGGCGGGTTGATCGTTGAGACCGAGGTTTTGAGGTCCACTGGTGGATGGTGATGGTTGTTAGATAGATTTGTCAAAATAACGGTTGATACCGCCCTTCGGTTTAGAACGAGATAGGCCCTATTGACGGACCATGGAGGATGACCGGTATTGCTTTCGTCGTCAAGTAGAATTTGGGTAAGTCCGGCAAATGTAGAAAAAACCTTGTCCTTTGACATTTAAAATTATAATACTTTTAAATTTTTGACAGCCACATGATCGGGTGTGACAGCTGCCAGGAATTGTTCCATGACAAATGTGTTGGCCTCACTAAGGCTACAGGTTAGAACATTACTTTACCGCCCATATTAATATAAAAAAATAAATGAATGATTGCCCGATTAACACATCAGTTTTTCTGACCTTTATAAACTGTAGTCATGATAACATCATAGTGTGTAGAAAGTGGGACAGCCATCCATACGACGAACAGTTTTGATTGATTGATAGTTCTATATACTTATATACTATATTACTTGTGATTCGTCACTATGGTTTTATCATGACTTTCCCCACCTGGGATAGTTTGTGTCAATATATCGCCCAATCAATTAACTGTCTAGCTGATTATTCAAAGAGGTGTTTATGCTAAAACGTATTTTAAGATTGTGCTACTCTTTTTTTTCTCGTTTCTAGCTGAGGCATTAGACAGTTGGTCTTGTTTCGTTTGTGTGAGGATTCACCAAGTTATGGGTCACCTGCAAAACGAATTTACTCAAAAATTAAATGGTGCTATTGAAAGCTGCAAGAACAATTTTGAAAAGCAACTATCAGATCATCTCTATGAGTTAAGGTGTAATTTACCTATCAATACCTTTTCTCTCTTTAACCAATATTTGTTTTTGCAATACTCTATATTTTTGTATAGTACATACTATTTTACACCTCACAGGAAAATATAGTCAAGAATACATTAATCAAGACAAATGAGGATGTGGCAAATTTAAACAAACAATTGAACAAGAAAAGTGAGGAGTTGATGCACACTATTGTAAAATTGAAGCAGGAAAATTCAGATCTTTTTAATTTGAACCAAGATTTAGAGAAGAGAGATAGTGCGTTAGTAATTGCTATGCAACAGGTGATTTAAAAAAAATGAGAATCTAGTCAATTTAAACAAGGAATTGAACAAGAAAAGTGAGGAGGGGCATGTTTCTTACGTTTTTAGCCTAACGCTCGTAAGGGGCTTTAAACTGCCCCTTGGTGTTAAATTTGGGCATTGCTGCCCGACCCCTTGATGGCAGCGCGTATCTGCCCCTCTCTCCGCTCTTCTCCTACCACGGTGGCCGAAGCGATAGTCACGTTGCGAACCATTCGTTCGACCGCCTGTGTACTGCAGGGAAGGGCAGGAATGATGAGGCGGTGCTGCGACGAGATGGCTGCCTGCAGGTCCTCGTCGGAGACATCGCTGAGCACTGGTGGGCAAAGACCTCTGTCTTCTCCCAGAATATGAGTTCAGTGTAGTCCCGCGCCTTGAAGTTGATTTTTGGAACACGGAAACTCCTGGGTGCAGCTTGAGCGGCTACTTCATTCTCTGCACGCGCCCGGAGGATGCGCTGCACGGCAACTTGGCGGACTTCCTCCCGCTCGTCCATAACCATTGCGAGCAGGACATTCTCGGAGTGCGCATAGAAACCGTTGTTGATGGTAATGGATTCATGCACTATTTTTCTCATGTTTGTTGGCAAGGTGCGTGATAGGTGGATCATATTGAAGAGGTGACGTGGCCCTTCCTCTGCACAGTAGATTTTTAAAAAATCAAAAACCACAGGTCCCAAAAATAATGTTTTTTAAAAATATTTTTTTACAGTTTTCTAAGGGGTAACTCATCAAAATAGAGCTCTCCGGACGAAAATTTCGTCCATTTGGCTCTATCTGCAACCGTTTAGGCACCAGAGTTTAGGACCGCAAAACATTTCTACGTTTTTTCTCAGATTTGATGGTCTCCGGTAGGGTAACTCGTTAAAATAAAACCCCGAGGAACAAAATTTGTGACTTTTGGGGCCGAGTGCCTACTTACGACTCTGCCTTTGGCCCGACTTGGGTGTCAGCGCCGCAGGCCTAGGTAGATGTATGCCAGGCGCGTCGCAGCGTAACAGTGGTTCGTGAGATACGCTCCACAGCCTGGTCAGCTCGAGGGTTGGCGCCAGCAGGCGCCTGCCTCCGGCCGTACCGCCATAGTTGTAAGTACATTTTATGATGTGAAAATTTTCAAATATAGTACAGGCGGGAAGAAGGTTCTAATATAGTTGTACTTTGTTTCAGATTGAACCAATTGTAACCAAAGAGATGAGGAAGAGGAAGTAGGCGCCCCCCTTATTTACTTGTTTTAATATTTTTTACTTTTTAAAAAAATAAATCATGTTTGAGCATCATTCTATGTGTTTCATTTTTGGAACTACCTGAATTGCAGATTGCCACGATCAAGTTTTGGTTTAAGTGTGATGTCTACTTTCTAACTCAATTTAATTTGTGATGTGGTTTTAGTTTCGCATAAAGAAAACAATGTTTTCTATTGTAGAATCATATTTGAAATGAGAAAATTTGTTTGCAAGTCTTAGACGATTCAATTTTTAAGTGTGGTCAACACGATCCAAGCACGAGTTAGTTTGATTTAAAGAAAAAGGTTTCGGATTAAAGACTTTTTTTATTTCTAAAAGGACATAACATTTTTATGGAGTTTTAAAATTTTATTAGTTTTGTATTTGGTTTTCTCAATTATTTTTTAGTAACTTGAACAAATCACATCAGAGCAAAGATTTTTTCTATCAGAAAGTCAATGTGATAAGGCTTTATCAACTTAAGGGATACCGCAGAACCGCAGAACAGCACAACCGCACATCGGGCGTATGAGTGTCTTTACGAGATGGCATCGTTTCTACCAAATACAGTTGATCAAAAATAACTTCTTTCGGTTTTGCTGAGCTTTTGAGATAAAGTTAATCAACAATACTTAAGTTTGGTTTTGGAAAATTGTGATCAATAAAGCTCCCGCGGTTTAACAGGGTGCACACTCGTTCAAAACCTTTCCATTTATTAGCCCGCTCTTTTGCTTAAAAGCTATATAAGCGGGCTTATGCC
>NW_026267394.1:112631-113573 GCF_000697945.3 Frankliniella occidentalis | reverse complement strand
TTTTCTCTCTTTAACCAATATTTGTTTTTGCAATACTCTATATTTTTGTATAGTACATACTATTTTACACCTCACAGGAAAATATAGTCAAGAATACATTAATCAAGACAAATGAGGATGTGGCAAATTTAAACAAACAATTGAACAAGAAAAGTGAGGAGTTGATGCACACTATTGTAAAATTGAAGCAGGAAAATTCAGATCTTTTTAATTTGAACCAAGATTTAGAGAAGAGAGATAGTGCGTTAGTAATTGCTATGCAACAGGTGATTTAAAAAAAATGAGAATCTAGTCAATTTAAACAAGGAATTGAACAAGAAAAGTGAGGAGTTGATGCACACTATTGAAAAATTGAAGAAGGAAAATGCAGATCTTTTCAATTTCAACCAAGAATTGAACAAGAGAAGTCAGGAGGAAAAAATCAATGCTTTCATCATGAAGGTAAATGTTCGGAGTTTATGTGACCCTATAACTTTGTTTGTTTAGAGTGAATATTTATGTTTGTTTGCCTTTGCCAGGGAAACGAGTTAGCAGGTGAAAGTTGCAACGATGCAGCATCTCCAATCATCAAAAAGAAAAAAAAAAGTTTGTCTTTGTCTCAAACATGCAAGAACAAACAAAGTTCATCTCAAAACAAATAGCAAACCAAGTTTGTCTCAGGTGTGTATGAATATGCTATGGTTTGTTCATAAAAGTGTAAATTTTACTGATACTTATTTTTCTTACAGAAGATGTTTATTGACAACCAGGCATGCAATTCAGGATAATTAAATAAAATTCTTAGAAATCTGGATTTATTAGAAATTTGCATAATTTAACCATAACTTGAACACTTGGCACATATTTTTAAGTCCCAACCAGTAAAAACAGTTGAAGATAAAATCAAATGAATATCAAAAAACACACAAAAAAAGGACCATCTTTGCACAGCTTACAGTTTAA
>NW_026267394.1:111743-112167 GCF_000697945.3 Frankliniella occidentalis | reverse complement strand
ACAAAAGTGGCACAAAAACAATATATTAAGCTTAGAAAATATTTGATGGTTTCCTAAGGGGTAACTTGAGTCAGTAGAATCCTATGGGGTAAAATATCGTCTGGCTCTATCTCTCACCGTTTAGGCGCTAGAGGGAATTTCTCTCACCAACATGGCCAAAACAGAAATATTTTTATTTTTTCAGAAGTACACTTCTGTCTGAGAAGTATGCGGCCTGTTCAAAATTTTCTTCTAAGCAGAAGAGTGGGCTTATTTTATGGTGGCACATCATTAATAAAACGTGTACACTTTCATGCAAAACAAAACACATTTAGTTTTTTGTTGTTTGCACACGTTCGGTGTCATTCAGAGTATGCCTGGAAGTATATTTAACTTCAAGGTCTAGTCTTATGGACATTTTCATAGGTGTGTTATTGGATTCATA
>NW_026267394.1:98074-102803 GCF_000697945.3 Frankliniella occidentalis | reverse complement strand
ATCCAAGCTCTGGTGGCATCCTTACAGTCCAAGTATTTCACGGAACAGACAGGACACTGTTCAGAATCGTAGTTTTTAACTTTTAAACAATTTCCCACAATAGAACCATATATATCTCTTTACGAAAAGCATTTGTGTTTTTGTGATGAGAAAATGGACGAGACTTCCTTGACATTTGTTCTGCAAAAGCACATATATGTGGACCACAGTTAATTGAATCAGTTTGTTTTGCTGCCTCTACATAAACAACTGCATCCCAGGCGGACTTTGAGGGGAACAGTTGTTTGAAGTCTGCACTGAGCTGAAACAACAAATTTTCTATTGGGCCACTAATTTCATTCTGCAATGGGTCATAATACCACAGTTGTGCTGGTACTAAGTCCAAGAGTATGGCAATAATACACCAGTGATTGCCAGAAAGATTCAGAGGTAAAAGTATGGCATCTTTGCCAGTATCTTGAAGATTTTTCTGAAGAATACGGTAATTGGAAAATCCCCTGGAAGCTCGTTAAGCTAGATCTGAAGAGAGAGAGAGACAGAGAGAGAGAGAGAGTACTGATGGATATTTGTCTTGCAAGAAATCAACATAAGCATTTATAACAGAGGAGTAGAGCCAACCAACATTAAAGGCAGCATCCAGGTTTTTACAGTCCTGTAACTCTTCATCAGGCAATTGAGGTTCGAGGGACTTTAAGTTGAGAAGTGTGATTTTTTCATTGCGAGTTTTTAAGACAACATCACAAGGATTAGAGACAAAAGAAAGCGGAGGGGTGAAATTGAAAAAAAAAGGGTCATCAGGTTTTGTACTTCGACTTAGAGCAGAGAGGAGATCCTTTACAACAGCTTGTTTTTTAGTTGGACTTACTCCCTGGGATTTTTACTTCCTCTTAGCAGAAGGTCTCTTGAAGGATGGAACTTGAGATGCTTGGGTCTTCAGCTTTTCATTTGAATTGAACTTGATGGTGGGTTCCATGTGAGCAACACTTTGATCATCATTATCCGCAGACATGTACTGCAGTTGCAGAACAAGCTCCTTGGTCACAGCAGCAGCATGAGCAACAGCGTTAACAAGAGCATAGGAGTTATGGCTACCCTTAGGATGAGTAAAACTCGGATAACTGAGATAAATTCTCTTCAAGCTCTTGAATATTTTTTGAAAGTGTTCTTCGTTTCTCAGAATCATTTAAAGTGACTGGAGGTACAATAGGCATTTCTTCTTCAACTATTGGTGTATCATCAATTGCCCCACATATTTCATTGCCACGCACTTGCTTCACTAAATGGCGAGTTAAAAAAGAATGCAACTTGTGCACATGTTTACATAATGGATTAGTATCCTTACAAGAGCAAGAATACATGTGTGAACGTAATGATCCACATGCTATCTGGCTACATTTTGAAAAGCAATGATCTGAAAGGCATTCCTCACTATATTGCACAATATATAATAACTTTCTTTGCCTGAAGATGCAGTGAAGTCCCATGTGGTATCATCCACTTTTTTCAAAACTTTGTCTTCTAGTGCCATTCCTCTTTTGTGTCTCATTAGGATTTCCTGCGGCTGAAATGCCATACCAACAGTGGCTTCCCGAACTCTGGCAACATGGTCATCCCACTCAAGGTCTATTAAATGATTCACAAGGTCATCAAGTCGACGATTAACTTTTCTCTTTAGGTATACTTTCTTTAGCCTGTGGCGGAAAGATTCAATATGACCTGTCGTATTAATATTAGCATGAGGAAAATTGCGAAAACACATAGCCCACTTCTGAACACGTTTTTCATAGTATTTTTGGTAGTACCCAATAAAAGTCTTGCACTGGGGTGAATTTTGATACTTTGTGATAAAGCCTGACTGCAAGTTAAAAAAATCTTTCTGATCCTTTTCATTTAAGAGAACACGCAGTTCAATCATCATCTGATCAACCATATTAGGAGGCACATGTAATGTAACCTCAGATTCTTCTTGAGGGCTCTCAATAAATGCCACTTACAAAGAATGTGCCTCAATTTTCCAAGCTCACCACAAAAGCCTAAGTCCATAGCATTTATCAGTGCCGAATCATCATCTGATATTACACAGTTAATGTTGAGATCAACATTTCCTGGGTCATTGTTTGAGATGGCCTTAAAGAAGAACTGTAGGGTGTCTGCGTCACTTTTGCTAGTAATGAGATGACCCACAGGCCATCCCCTACGGTTATCATCAACAATCATTATAGACAATAGCTGGTAATTATGATGATTTGTTCCATGAGTCTCATTAACAAGAAGTATTTTGTGGCAATGATCTGCCATCAACTGAGCTTGTCTTTTAGTTTGAAGGCCAAGCATATATAATTGTTTGTGATCTGGCAGTGCTTTAATTCCTTTTGGACCGATATGCACATCATCTCCATAGGGCTTGTACAGAACTACACAATCATCTTCCTTCTGAAGCTGCTGCACCATTAGGTATAATGCAGTTGCTTCATCCTTGTGAAATCTCAGTTTCTTTCTTCTTTTCCTTGCTCTCTCCCGTATCCTCTTCTTGGTGATCACTGATGCTCTGCAGCATTGTACCTCTTGTGTGGAAGATGTTCGTGGAATTTGTTTCTTTTGAAGGTCTCGTAAGATTTTAGTAGGCGAGACACCCCAAGCAATCTTTTCATTGATGTACATATCGTCCTTCTTAGAGAGGGGTTGGTGAACTAAGTCAGAGGCAGAGGGGACATGACTATGAGTGGGGAAATACAAAACATCGACTTTTTTTTCTTCGTCTTGCCAAACTTTCATACTGGCTATACAGTGATGCCCAACCTTCACTTTACCCGTTAATTTAAGGCGTGAAGAAAACGTTTTTGATACAGGGTCTTGAATACTAACATTTTCATGCGATACTTTCAAATGTTGAATTAAACTAGTTTTGTGGAAAAACTCTTCTTCACAATCAGGAAATAGACAAGGAGTTTTAGACTTGGGAGGTTTTTTTCCTTTACCATTAGTCATACTTTGCTTTTCACTGCATTTTTTAAAGTGAGCTCTATGGTTGTCTTCTCTGTTTGATTTTGATCCACAGAGCTCACATATAAATGTTTTAGAAGCTGAGACATTTTCCCCACAAGTGCGCTCATGTCGCAAGAGGTTTTTCCTTAGAGTGAAGGCTTTGGAGCAATATTTGCAAGTTAACATCCCGGGTGAAACGGTTTGTATACAACTCACTAAGAAATTTTTATAAAATTGAATATGATTGTGTACACCGTTATATAACGATATAAAGGGTGTTTTACAAATGTGTATAATATTTGGTAAAACTTTACACAATTATATACAGGGGCATGTATACGTTTTTATAAAATCTAATACAATGTATTGTTATGATCCTGGCCTGCCGCAATACTCGGTACTTGCGGACCACTCCCCCCCTCTCTCGCGGGCACCTATTGTCGGGTTGCCAGGGTTCCTCGGCTCGCACTCTAGTCCAGTCCAGTCTGAATACACGAGCTTCCGAGTACAGACGTACACACTTTGTCCTCCTTGTCGCCCCATCCCTGCACCGAGACCTGCCTACACCCGGGCCATTGCTACCGACCGCGGGTCATAACACTGGTGGCAGCGGTGTTACTGACGCACGCTCTCCCCGAAATCCCGCACCCGGACCCTCCCCCGCCCCGGGACGGACACCGGGATGGAGAATGACGACGCCTACTCCGAGCAACGGCGCCCGACTGCTGCTCACCATCGCCTCAATGACAGTCCCAGCGGTGACCCGAGCTACGAGGTGACGCCTAGTGCGAGCCGTTCCGGGGCCCCCATGGCCCCGCTGTCGGGCGCAGAGGTACGTGTGCGCGGGGACGCGGCCGTCCCGGACAGCGTTGCTGATCCGCGCCCGCTGGTGCGCTCGTTGGCTGAGACGCAGGAGACGCTCATGGAGAGCTTGCGGCGGGCCGCCGAATGCAACCAGAGACTTTTGGCGGAGCTGCAGGAGCGGATTGCGTGGAGTGCCCCCTCGACCTCTGTGACACCTCCGCTGTCTAGCTCTAGCTTGGTGACGATGCCCGCCCCCGTGTACGGCCACCCCTTCGAGCGGCCGGTCCAGTTCCCCAGCCTTCCCATTTACGACGGCTCGTGGGACTACGTGGAGCACGCCGAGCAAGCAGAGGCTGTCCTGCGCGGCTACAACGAGGCCTCCCGCATCGCGGCTCTCGTCGCCAGTCTCACCGGCGCTGCCCGCACCTACTACAGCACGCTGCCGGCCGAGGAGAAGCAGTCCTTCTCACGGATCAGCGCGGCGCTCTCTGAGGCGTTTGCGAGGCGCCGCAGCGCCTACGGCAGAGTGGTGGCCGTCCGGACCTGTCGCCAGCTACTTCAGGAGACTGCGCACGCCTTTGGCATGCGGCTGCAGATGCTGTTCTGGCAGCTCCCAGGTGCCCATGACCCCGCCCAGGTCCTGCACTACTTTCTAGATGGCTTGCGGGACGGGCCGCTCCGCCGTGCCGCCCAGCGCCAGTCGTTCACCACCCTGGCGGACGCCATCAACTGGGCCTCGGTAGATGATGATGCTGTGGAGGATGGCGCACACGAGCACACCGCACCAGCCTGCCCGGTTGTTGTTGACGGCGCCGGGCCCAGTGCCTCGTCCAGCCTAGCACGCGGAAGGCGTTGCTACCGGTGCGGAGTCGCAGCAGCGGCCGGAGCCGTAGCAGCTGCAGCAGCTGGAGCCGCCGAAGCCGGAGTCGTCACCCGGAGT
>NW_026267394.1:91471-93443 GCF_000697945.3 Frankliniella occidentalis | reverse complement strand
TGTCAAGGTGCGGGAGGAAGGGCACTGCGAGGGTGCCGGCGGCGTCTATGTAGCCGGGGACGTACGTCGTCGTTGACGGCGGGGGCGGGGGCGCCGCTGCCGCCCGTGGTGCGTGCGAGCTAGTGCGCGCATGTCGCCGCACGCAAGCTAAGCCCCGTGCACCGCCGCCGAGCCGCGCAGCATGCCGCTCCCGCCTAAGGTGGCCGTCAGTGGCTACGGTACGGACTCGGTGACGGCCGGCATGGCCTCACCTGCCTCACCCTGAGCACACTGGCGGAGCGCACGCGGGGCGCGCTCGGTGAAGTGCCGCGAGTCGCTCACGCGCTGGAGTGCCCAGCTATATTCAATTAAGATCCACGCTTAGCGCACGCTCGGCGCAGCGCGCGCTCCTGCAAGCGTGCGAGGGCAAGACGGGAGGCGGGGGGCAGGGTGAAGAGGGGTGAAGAGTCACCGTCGCCTCCCCGCACCCCGCCCCTCGCCTGCTGCCCTCGCGCTCCGCCAAGCGTGCCCAACGCTTGCAGGAGCGTGCGTCAAGCGTTGGCTTAATTGAATATAGCTCCCGACAAGGTGCGGTACAATCCACGCGGCCTACTACCTGTACAGCTACACCATCAGGCCGCGCGGCTTGACGGTGGACGGTGGACGCGGCGAGCACGGCGCGGCGGCGTGCACGTGCACCGCGACGAGTACGCGGGGCGGGAAGCACGCATGTGGCGACATGGGCGCACGCGAACAACGGCGGCAGCGGCGCCACCGACAGGGTCCCCGGCAACATAGACGCCGCCGGCACCCTCGCGGTGCTCTCCCTCCCGCACCTTGGCAGCTCTGACCGATAACGCCACGGACCACGGGGCAAAGGGGTGAGAGGTGGGGGGCTCGCCGTCGCATCGATGCACCCTCGTGGTGTAACAGCTTGCTCCTGGCACAGTTGAGTGCCTGAAGGTCTACAGCCGACAGCATCCTGGCCGTGCAGAGACTTCCCTCCTCCCACTTGCTTTGATGCCCTGGACTGAAAGATTCCTAATCTCACTTTTTAGGTGGAACAGGACTGCAAGCAGCAGACGACGAAACTGCTGGGATGAGACGGCGGCGGGGGGTTGGGTGGTGGGGAGTGGGAGAGTGTCAGGACTGTATCTTGTTACGGTTGTAACGGGGAGCGCCTGAAGGGTAGACCACCCGCGCTGACCCTTGCGCCTGGAGGTAGGCAGCCTCTCCTGCACGAGTAGCTGTCTGCCGCTGGGGGCGAGAGATGGCGCTGCCGTCTGCATGTCTGGAGTTCTCTCCTGTTCTCTCCTCCCTAAAAGCTATAATCTGCCAACAGTACGGTAAAGACAGAACGCAGGTCAGTGTTGATGAATCAAACAAAACAAATATGGCGTCGTCAAGAAAGTTTGCAACTACGAACAAGTTTATTCGGTTTTATTGCTTGTTAGAAGTGAATCTGAAGTTGACAGTAGACTCACATCGATGGCTGTAATGTTTTGCCTTTGCCAACAGAAACAAGTGAACATTGAATCTAGAGAATTAAGGACAAGTCTAAGTTTCAATGTAGTCCAGCCAGCCTTGTGTCTTGTGGAAGCAGGAAGAGACTCAATAGTTTACAATGGGGTGTGGGAGGCAACCAGAGACAGCAAACTCTTTAATGCTTTCAACTTGAATACTGGTGAGTGGTTGTGTGGTTGCAGTGACATTTTATTGTTTGAATCAGTTTTGAGTAGTTTAGTTAATTCATATCATTTGTTTTCATTGGGTCTATTTGTTTTTGATTGTTTCTTTAGATATTATTATCTGTTTGTATCCAACCATATTGCCAATGACTTGTACAGGGCCCAATTAATGGGCATGGCATAGTAGAAGTTTCCATCCATACTTTTGTGAATGCTATTAATATTTAGAAACACGTATCTTAGTGTGCGAGCAATATAAATGTCATTTAATTGTTTTTGTACGACTCTTGTTGTAATGTTACGAT
>NW_026267394.1:84506-90951 GCF_000697945.3 Frankliniella occidentalis | reverse complement strand
TTAAACGCAAAGTCAGCTGTTAACGGTGAATGCTACAAAAAAGTAAAACTTACGACTCGTTTTGGTTGGTGGGCAGGGCCGTCCTTGGCGGGAGCGGGGGGGTCGAAGGGGCCTACCTCCTCGCTGCCCTGACCAGCGGTAGTGGGCACAGCAACCTCATCCACAAGCTATAAAAAAAGTAATGTAAATTAGTTAAAAAACGGTGTATGATGACTATCTCCTAAAATGCGTCGATTAACTCACCCCGTCGCATGCATCATCTTCCTCCCATAAGGAGGGGATTAGATTAGATTAGATTAGATTTATTGTGCAGAAGAATGGTACATTAGGGCTAGAAGCCCCATTAGGTTGTACCAATTATGAGGTACATAAACAAAACAATAGCACAGCCAGTCAGAGGTTTTTTACACAGGTTTCCAGTGGGAAGTTCAAAGATTGCAAATACTGATAAAACAGCAAGTAATAGCATAAAGAAGAATTAACAGTGCGAGTTTTGTTTTTGAAAGTAATGGTTGTATAACTTTACTTTAAAAACGTTGACAGTGCGACAAGTGCGTATTTGCAGAGGTACAGCATTCCATAACTGCGGGCCAATGACAGGAAAAGCACCGTTCATTCTGTTTGTATCATGCGCTTTAACTCTGAGAGTATTCGCTGAGTGTCTGTTTTGCCTATTGTGAACTTGGCTCATAAAAGTAAGCATACTTGACAGATACAAAGGCTGATCAGAAATTAAAACTTTAAACACTAACTGCAGCATAGCACACTTCCTTCTGTTTTCGAGATTGAGCCAATGAGTACGACACAGGTATGGAGAAATTCTTGCATCTCTTTTAAGGCCATAAATGAAGCGTAGTCCAGCATTTTGATCGCGCTGCATTTGGATGCTGTTTGTACAGCGTAAATCGATGAAAACAGTACAGGCATAATCTAATATTGGTAATACAAGGCTGTTGACAAGATGGATACGTACAGGAATAGGTAGCAAGTCTCTGTAATGTCTTAGTCTTTGTATCACTCCAAGACCTTTTTTGCACGTAGTGATGATGTGGGGTTCCCACGTTAACAGATTATCAAACTTAACACCCAGGTTTGTGACTTCCTCCGAATACATAATTTCAACATTATTTACAACAACTGGGGGGAGAGGGAGCACAAGTTTTTTAAGCATTTTAGGGTTGCCTACTATGATGGCCTGAGTTTTTATGGGGTTAATGAGTAGGTTGTGCTTAGCAGAGTATTCAGCAAGTGCCACTGCTTCATTGTTTACCGTGCCAACTGCTTTATGAATTTCTTCGGGAGTACATGAAATATAATTTTGCAGGTCATCAGCGTAGAGGTGACATTTTGAAGATCGTACAGATATCGTTTACATACAGAAGGTATAGAAGAGGTCCTAGGATTGAACCTTGGGGAACACCTAGCAAAATTTGCAGCAAGGATGACTCCGAATCATTGAATAATACCTTCTGTGAACGTCCAGTTAAGTAAGAGGCGAACCAGTTGCAGGCGGACATAGAAAAACCAAGCCATTTTAATTTAGGTAGAAGGAGCTTGTGATGCACAGTTGGGAAAGCATTTGAGAAATCATAAAGCACCAAAACAGAAACTTCACGCTTATCCATCGCCTCACGCAGGTCATGTGAGACCTTCACTAATGCAGTGCTCGTGCTGTGATGGCTTTTGAATCCCGACTGTAAAGGGTTTAGAACACGTTTAGAATTTCATATTTTTTGAGGAACTTGCTGATCTGGGAGTGCACAATCTTTTCTAGTATCTTGCCGATAACGCAGAGTAGACTGATTGGCCGGAAGTCTTTCAGCGTTGATGGATTTGACTTTTTAGGCAATGGTTTAACAACGGCTATCTTCCATAGATCCGGGAAAACACCGTGCTGCAGGCTATAATTGCAGATGTGTAATATAGCGGGAGTTACTTCATATAGGCAGTTTTTAATGAAAGAAACTGGAATCTCATCGACACCTTTGGCGTTGCTTCCAATACTGAGCGTAGCTTTTATGACATCCTCTGCAGTGACGTGCGAGAAATGAAAATCTTCTCTCTTTGGTTTAAACTGCGCCTCATAGAATTTAATATTATCTTGAATAAGGTTTTCATTTTTAATTTCGACATTAGTGAAGTGCGCATTGAGGTCATCTGGATGAGGGCCGTTTGTGCAGGGGGCCGATTGACTAATAACTTTAAGTTTCTTGAGAGATGTCCACATGTCTCTCGAAGATTTGGCTCCTTCGAATAGTGAGTGTGCGAATCTTGCTTTGGCGTTCCGCATTTCTTGTTTTGCTTTGTTTCTTAAGCTTTTGTACCGTGCACGATGAAATTCAGATTTCTTTTTCTGATAGAGGCAGTAGACGTCGTCCCTTTGCTTCATGAGAGCTCGTATTTCGTCTGTCATCCATTTTGGTCCGTTTTCTTTTGAAGGTTTACCTGTTTTTACGGGTGCATGTTTGTCGTAGAGTCCGATGAGTATTTCATTAAATCTTGCGACCTTCTCGTTAATGCAGTCTAATTGTAGAAGGTCCTCCCACGGGGCGTTTAAAGCATCTTCTTGCAGTTTTTCCATATCACAGTGCTTGAAATCACGGTATGTAAAGGCACGGGGCTCGTGTTTGGGCGTTTGAAGAGTGAAAACGGCTAGGAGCAAGTCGTGATTGGAAAGGCCACAGTTTGGGAACTTTTTGTAGTGTACCACCTCGTTTGGGCAGTTTGTAGCTATCATGTCGAGCCAAGAATCACAGCCATTTATGTGGAAGGTATTTCCGAACTCTACGCGCGTCAAGTTGCACAAGTCAAGCATTTTATAAACTGATTTCCCGTCATTAATGTCATAGGGACGGGTGCTTCGATAATGGGCATTTACATCTCCTGCGATTATTGTGTACTTGTAATCTATTAAAAAGTTGCTCAGTTCGTCGCCAAACTCTTCAATAAATCCTGCTTTTGGTGGTCTATACACACATGCGAAAAGGAGTTTGAATTTTTTAGAAGCAACTTCAATAATAACGTAGTCCGGTTTTGGGTTTTTAACTCTTGAAGTAGGCGATACCGATTTGGACAGGACACGGCATGATAAATTGTTTTTAACGTATACTGCAACACCGCCGCCGTTTTGACTTGTTCTATCTGCCGTGAATAAATTGTAGCCGTTCAGTTGCACATAGTCATGTGGACTATTAAACCAAGATTCACTAACTGCAATAATGTCCGTTGAACCTCCATCAAATAAGTACTGAAATTCATCAATGTGTGATTTAAAAGTCAAGCTCTCGGCATTTACCCGAATAATCTGCAAGTTCGGCCTGAAATCAGTCTCGACCTCTCTAATTGCACCGTACAGGGAGTTATCAATCATTGGGAGTGAGAGAGGGTGGGGCATGGGGGGTGCCACGCTCTCGGACGAGTCGTCCTCTTCGCTGGCGCTCTGCAGGCCCTCGTCCTGCCCCCACAAGTCCTCCGTGCAGGCGGCGGGGATGGGGTGCAGAAGCACGGGTGGTGTAGGCCGTCCTGATACCCCAGGGTCACAAGACGACTGTAGGAGAAAAAGTATCGTTACTTGGTGTCATGAGTGCGAGAGAGAGAGTGCACGAACGAGTTACCGGCCGGCTTACACCAGTCCGCGGGCGCGAGCGGCACACGAGGCGGCAACAACGAGCGTGCCGAGCTGAGCTCGTCACGCATGACACTCGATTGAACACTGAATTTACAAAGACGTGACGCAGGCAGGACACGTCGTGACCAAACACTGTCGCCGACGAGTGGCGAGCACGACGCCGGCGGGGAGACAAAGGACTCCTAACCTCAACTGGCGCGAGCCTGCAAGACGCAAGCTTAAATACTCGCGGTTTTAATGAATGAAAGAACACTCGCGATCAACACAAGAAAGCGTAAAATTACGGTGGGAGACGCAACGGGGGACGACATGGCGTGAAATCACAGGATGATGCAACAAAGATTTGGCGCGCATATCAATCACTTGCACTTACCCCACTTACCTCATCATACAACACCCCCGAGGGGTGGAGCTCCAGGGCCCATGTTGAGTCTTGGGATGACTGGCTCAGATAAAGAGCCTCCATGGTATCTTCTTCGGAAAGAAATAGATCCTTCGCGAGAAGACGGTCACTCATCTTGACGAACACTCAAACACACGAGACCTGACTGCTAACACCAAAGCGCGACGCTCGACTGAGCGGGAGCCGGACGGTGCGCAGCGTCTAAGTCCTGCTCCCTCTGCCGCGCGGAGGGCGAGAGGGGAGGGGGTAAAGTGCTTATTGGCACTTCGACCGAATTCTTAACGATTGCGTGTTGAAGATGTGTAATGATGTTTGTAAAAATTCAATGACACTTCGTGTCAGCTCGGGCGCACCTTTTTTTCGTGGACTTCATAGTGTAATCCGTACCCTCAAAAACAGGTAGAGCAGACGACGCAGGAGTGGGGAGGACTTGTTCGCGCGCTTGCCAAGCCAGCTCGAGCCGGATCGAGTGGAGTAGGGGCGGAGGAGGGGAGAGCGGTGTGAGGAGGGGACCCCGGCGGGGCGGCATGGCACGGCCAGCAGCCGACGCGCGCGGGATAGCGCCGCGGCGGCGGCCGGCGGTGGCGCGGCGAGTTAGCCTGGACATGTTGTACATCTAATTAATCGAGTAGTACGGTAATTCGCCGGCAGGGCGCGGCGGTGCAGCGGAGGCGCGCTCGCGCGCGTGTCTTAAGTCCCTGGTAACCACTCTTGTCTTCTTTGACCACGCGCTTGAACCACCCTGGGCGGCTCCGGTGCGCGAGCAGACGCGTTCTAACCGGTGCGCGGCCACGGCGGACTCCTCGACGGCTACCTCGCGGGCGGGCGCGTGGCGGGCGGGACCCGGACGGATGGCTACCTCGCGGCCCCGGGGTGCGGGCGGGCGACTTCGACGCGTTCTAACCGGTGCGCGGGCGGCGGGCGGCGGCGGGCCCCGGGCGCGGCCACCTCACGGCGACGGCCTCGGTGACGGCAGCGGTCTCCGACTTAGGTTCGGGGTTAGCACCCCTTACGAGTGCCCGCACAACCTGGGGGTGACCCGGGGGCCGGGGGTGTCCTCCAAGATGGCGGTGGGTGACTTGGGGTGGGGTGACTCGGGGCAGGGGTCACTACGGGGAACCAAGATGGCGGCGGGTGGTCACTGGGGGGTAGAGGTCACTAGGGGGAACCAAGATGGCGGCAGGTCACTAGGGGGAACCTTTACTACTCGCGGCCAGCGAGGGAGCGGTAAGAAAGAGCGCCACATCGTCCGCGAACTGCGAGGCCGCGACACAGTTAGGAAGGTCGCGGCCGAGGTCCATCTTACCAGATCGGGGAGGACACCTACCCCTGCGCGAAGCCAATAACGGTGAGGCGGAGGGCGACGTGGCTGCCTTGATGCGTGCTCCACTACCCGGGACAAGTGCAGCAGTTCGCCCAACAGCAGCAGCAGGTTCAGCAGGCTGCCCCTCACCTCCAACACCCGGGACAGCTGCAGCACCTTGCCCAGCCACAGGTGCAGCAGGTCGCTCCTCTCCCTCAGCATCACCCGGGACAAGTGCAGCCCCCCGCCGCAGCACAGCTCCAGCAGGTGCCACAGGTCACCCTTTACCCCCAGCACCAGGTGCAACAGGTCGCTACTCTCCCTCAGCATCACCCGGGACAGGTGTACCCACACGCCGCACCACAGCTCCAGCAGGCCGCCCTTCAGCTTCACCACCGGGGGGAGGGGGGGGGGACTGGCACAGCACCCTGCCCAACCACACCTGCAGCAGGTGCTGCTGGTCGTGCAAGAGGCCGCCGTCACTCACCTGCAGCTTCAGGGCGCGGGACAGCTAGCTACTCGCCGCACAACAGAATGAGCAGGCCGCCCCTACAAAGCAAGTGGCGGAGCAGCCCCAGAATCATTCACCCCCTTGGAAAAGGCATTGCTGTGAGGCTCTAAGTCCACTAGTCAGGCAAGTCACATTCCTCAACAAAAACATACTCGAACTTATTGGAATACTGAAACCTAGTCAACCTACTGACTTGCCAAAAGATGGGATTGTTGACTTAAGTGTCAGAAGGTAAATTAATATGCACATAGATAGATCTTTTTTGTGTGTGGGTGCATTCTAAGTTGCTTTTTTATTTGTACTAGTTAACTTTTTTTAAAGACTAAGTTCGTTATGCGATGCACTTTCTGTCATTTTTGGTTTGAATTCAACTTGTATATGTGTATATTGGATATGTACATCAACTTGAATAAAGAAAAAATATATGCTATTTAGCCATTCTTAATTGAACAAAATTAATGAAAATAATCGTATCTATAAATCCAAAAGAATACTACATATCACTTTATTGTTGAGCAGCTTGAATAAGGTAATCACGGACTGCATTTGCTTGGTTGAGCTGCAACAGATTTTCATCATCATCCTCAACATAAAGGTCTA
>NW_026267394.1:79345-84021 GCF_000697945.3 Frankliniella occidentalis | reverse complement strand
GAAAAACTTTCGTACAAAATCCCTCCGGAAAACTTTGTTTTCAAAATCTTCATCATGTCTTTATCTGATTTGCCATTACAAGTGCTATTATGGAGCCGATTCGTTCCGAGCTAACTTCGGGTGGAAGCACAACCGACCGAGCGGAATCCGAATGCTCCCCGGTTCGGGTCGGTTCTTGTGTCCGGTGGCTTTTCGGGTCAAACCTCGGGTTGCTCACCACTCCGACCGCGTCCGTCCGGGTGAAGTCTCGGAGCCTCACGCTCTGTAATAGCCCTCCTAGTGGAACGGTGCTGGACTGGCGGAAGAACGCCGGTGGGGTCGCCGAGGAGACGAAGGAGGCAGGGGAAGTGATCGCTACCGAGTGAGTCCTCCAGGACCTTCCAGGTGGCGCGCAGGCCCCAGCAGGCGGGGGCGAAGGCGAGGTCGATGACCGTGTCCTGTTGCCCGGCCATGCTGACCCGGGTGGGGCTGCCGTCGTTGTGGTGCGTGAGGCCGGCGGCGCCGGCCGAGGCGTGGATGCTGCTGCGCCCGCGGGGGTCATCGGTGGCGGAGCCCCAGCTGGGATGCCGGGAGTTCTAATCGCCCACGAAGAAGGGGTGTGGCGGGTAGACGTCCGAAAGCACCTGCTATGCCCCGTCGGGTACCCGGTGTCCCCCGTGTGCGTAGACTCCGACGACCAGGACAGACACAGTGGGGGTGGTCGGTTCTTCAAGCCAAAGTATTAACGAATTCTCAGAAACAAATGCTTACAGTCGGCTTGAGGAAGACATATTACCTTCTTGTCTGATTTTATTTTTAAGAGATCTATTTCTAAACCTCTTCTCCCTTCTTGTTCAACCTTAATTGGAGAACTTGTCAGAAAGTGTGTTGTGCTTTCTGTATCTGTGTCAGAGACTGAACCAGAGAGTATGCCATCTTCATGAAAAATTGCTCCAAAGGAGAAACTGGCCACTCAGTTTTCTCAATTGTTGCCCTTTAAGAGGAGGATGAAAAAGAAAAAAATGAATCTAATAATAGAATCAGTAAAGCCTTGACATAAGAAAAGAAATCCCTGGCAAAAGAGATTTTGTTAAGAAGCGTGCATGATAGTAAACAGGGTGAAGATATGATTATTGAAGATGAAGGTGGTGAAGTGGGAGAAGAATCGGCAACTGCCGTAGAGTGCTCAGCCTTACAGGACACAGCTCTGGTTATTGGGCCTCACTGCATCACTTTCTTAGATTTAAAAACTCTCGACCTTGACTTGAGCCAAGATGAACTAGAAGAATGCAAAAAAGGTAACACTAGTTTTAGAAGAGGCTGGTTGAGTTCGGAGGTGATAAATGGGTTTATTTACTCATTAGGTCTTACAAATAAGTCAGTGTTTGTTGGAGGTGATGAGTTGGCGTCATCTATGGCACGTGGAAATGTTTTGAATGGAATATTTGGATCTGAAATGAAGGATAGGGTCAGGTCGGGGGAAAATGGCTCTAAATTGGGGAAGAATGATACATTCGCATCTCTTGATTGGTTTGCATGCTTTTTGACCTCATTCCTAGTGTGTGGGTGCTTAAAACCCATCTTTTAACATTCGACTTTAATTATTAACCGGTTCTGGGAAGTTTACTCGCGTCATGAAACATACCTGATGGGAAGCCTGTCCGACCACCTTTAAGCAAGGGCTCTAAAACTTTTCTGCGGGGGTGTTATACTTTCAGTACTGCATCCGTATTCTTAGGAGTACTCGGGATCGTTGGAAAGCTGGGATTTCGGCGGTTCCGTGAAGCTATACAGCGTCCCTGGATTATAATCCTACTGACAGTACGACTAACCATAAGTGCACGGGGAAAAATGAGACACTTCACTGTTATTCAGACACCGTGACGTCACATTCTTTACAACGTGACATACCGTTTGCACCGCTCTGCCCTCAAGGGCTCAGTGCATAAGAGGTTACCTATGTCACGTGAAAACGAATGTGACATGATATTCTAAATAATGTGACACAATTCACATTTTATAGAATGTAACGTCACAGTATTTAAATAACAGTGTTGCGTGGGGAAGAAAGATACACTGAGTTGCATTGACTCTACATGGGGAGCCAATGCGGGGGAAAATGAGACGAAAAATGGAGTGGCGCTGTCTCGTTTTTCCCAAGGCAGGTCCCTATCTTATTTGCTGGGTTTTTGCCTGTCTCATTCTTACCCACGGGTGTCTCATTTTCCCCCGCAATGCGTGTTGGCGAAAAGACACATACTATTTCGGATTCTGCATACACCTTAGGTTGCGGTACTGTAATAACGCTTTAATTTTATAACTGGGGTTGTGTTCCATCAGGGAGAAGGAGGGGAGAGGAAGCGACCGGGCCGGTGTAGGACCATGAATGTACCCCTACCATGAACATATACGTTATGCGCTGTTACGCCACCCCACGACGATCCAGCCGGTCCGTGACAAGTGCACCAAGGTACACAAGCTTGTGGACCCGTGGGACCTCCACACCGGCGATGACCACCAAGGGGGGGGGGGGGGGGGTGCTGGTCGTGAGGCACGAGGCGCGGTGAGCGTAGCAGATATTCGCATTTACGCGGATTGAACTCCAGCTGCGCACAGGCCGCCGCAGGCACAAACGCCGCAGAGAAGTCCTCCAGGTCTTGGAGCTTCGTGGAGGCCAGGACGATCGGGGAGAACTCTTCCTGCTCCAGTGAGAGGGAGAAGCGCGGGAGATGCCTCACCGCCGTCGCAACAACCCAGTGTGGAGGACCCGGGTGAAGAGGAGAGGGGCAAAGGTAGTCACCCGGTTGAGGAGGAAGGAGGGCACACCCTGGTGGAGGAGCACAGCCGCCGTCTCGCGCCTCCCCTTCTACAAGAACGCCGAGCGAAGGTCCAGGGCAAGCACATGCATGTCATCACCCGCGTTTCACCGTTTATCCAACACCTTCCTCAGCATCAGTCCTTGCGCCTGCCCGTGTAGGCGAACGGCTGCGCGCAGAAGAATGCAGTTTTCGACTCTATCTTTAGGGCGATGCAGCGCTTCTTCAACTTATGCTGAAATATATCTTTGTGTAGAAGCTCACTTCACTACTATCTCGTCAAATAGGTAACTATTTCTCTGGCGGGTCCATGTGCATGCGTTAAAATAAATGTTTGTCATCAGTCTTTAAAGAGTAGAGACACTTTTTGCTCTCTCTCTCTCTCTCTCTCTCTCTCTCTCTCTCTGTGGGCAGGAATCACAGGCCCTTGTAGGGCTTAAAAAGTGCATCTTATCTTTAATTTTTTGTCGTTATTTCTATTGAATCAGATAGGGGTGTCCGTCAGTGACGGCATTTCTGTGGCAACTGGGAGGACTGTCGTAAGTTTTTTGGACTAAGTTTTCAGGAAACAGAGAAAACGTCTTCCGCATTATATCAAACTCAAAACAATTTAAAATGTAAGCGTAGACCTTCTGAATATGTAGGCATTTGTCTAAATTCTTTTACCTTCTACTAGTGACCTTCCACAAGCAAAATTGGGTTACGACAAAAAGATTTTAGTTCTAATTTGGGGAAGAGTGGCGTATGTCCACTCATGACAAATGAAATTCTACTGGTTTTGTGGCAGACAGACGTAAGTCCACTTGCGACAAATTTCCTATCAAGATGAAGACAAGCATACTGCAGGAGAGTTAAATATATGCTAGTCGCACATTGTCTAGCTTTGGGATACTGTGATAGCTAGTGGATACTGGCAAAAGAAAAATATTTAATGGAATAACTCTCATTATTTTGAGCATAACGTCGTAAGTACACTTGTTCCACTAAAATTTCAATTGATAATATGGTAAAGTGGCGTAACTTGACTTACGACATCTGTTACTGCAAAGTTTCTCAAGCCAAGTGGCGTAAGTGGACTTGCGCCCTTTTTGCTTTAAAATGAACCTCTAATTTGGAGTTACGCCATATTTCACCACTATCTACCTCCCAAACTATGCCTCTGATATGTTTTTTGATGAAAAGTAAATTGTAGAGCTAGACCGGCTGAATATGAATACGTTAAAAAGTCACTTTGTGACATAAGTGGACTTACGACAGTCTTCCCATTTGCCACAGATTTGTGAGCGACTGAGAGGTGCTACATATTGTGCGTCTTGCAAAAAACACGTCTAGTCGTCTAGATATGTGCTTCAGCAACCCGTAGCACCTCTCAGTCGCTCAGAAATGTCGTCTGACGGACGTTTTTTTCAATGTTTTCTAGAATTGCCCCACTATAATTTCATGGAGCCCGCGTGAATTAATCCTCAGTTATTAAGCGAGTTGCGATATTATTGGGTCCTTGCTGAACGTGTTCGAAGGTTCTTTCAAGTCCCTACGCCACCTATATTATTAGTCTTGCATAGTGACTGTTTGAGCGCGAGTCTCTCGGTACGGGTACTGTCTGAGCCCAAGCCCCGCGGCACGCGTACTGTCTGAGCCCTAGTCCCGCGGCACGCGTACTCTTTTGAGCCCTAGGCCCCTCCGGTGAGTATCAAAAGCGCCCTAGGCCTGTGCGACGCGTCCTCTTTGCGCCCTAGTCCCCTCCGATGAGTACTAAACGCGCCCTAGTGCGCACGGGACGGTCACTCTTTGAGGGCTAGGGCGCTCGGGAAGGGTACCGCGTGGATCCTAGGGCGCTGATCAAGCGTACAATAACGCGCACTGGTCTCGTCTGGGAGACCG
>NW_026267394.1:76266-78465 GCF_000697945.3 Frankliniella occidentalis | reverse complement strand
AATTACCGAATTTGCCATATAAAGTCTGCGCCACTTACACACAGGCCAGGGTGGGGTGGGTCTAGGCAAGGAGCAGTGGTCTTTCTGATACGATAGCAGAGTTTGACGTTTAGAATTTGAAACAATCTAAAAATCATTGTCTGATGCATTCAGCTTGGGCAGGGCAGGGCAGCTTGAGCAGGTAATCTGTAGGAAGACGTTTTCAAATTATGAATTCAAATTATGTATTAAAGGTGTTGGGGTCTTTTCTCAGTTTCTGTGCAAACTGTTCTTTAGCGCCTGGCGGCCCTACAGTCCCGCAATGCGCCCGTGTCGACGGGGTTGCCTAGCGCGCCTTACGGGGACTTTGGGTGTTTTCTGGTGCGCGCTCGTCCTCTCGTCCTGCGCGCGCGTGTTGTCCCGCTGGCTCGTCACGGGTGTAGTCTGGGGATTAATTCATTTCCTGTTGTTTTCAAATTGTGAGGCTGGGCTGGGAAGGCTGAACGGTGTCCTCTAGTTGCAATCCTGCAACTAGAGTCGCGTCGCAGCGTTTTGTCGTGAGGGCGGGCGGGGAGCGGCGCGTCCGTTCGTTATTCTTTCTTATTCTTTATATTAATTCATCTTCTGAACGACTCAGTATGTGAACTCCATCAGGGATAGATCACGTAAGGGCCGCGTTAGGTGATGCATGTGATGCAGTCAACAACGCTATGAGGACTGTGGTGGCTCGCCTGACAGTTGCTAGCTGCAACAGAGCTGGGAACGTCGGTGGTCTCACAATAGACGATGTAAAAGAGAAGGTCGTTGTTGGGAATGTGGTATGCATCCCCCAGTCTAAGCACAAGACCGCCAGCACTCACAAAGTTTATTTGTGCCTTGCGGACAAGGAGGTGCCCCTCATTACTTTATCTCTCCTTCTGAGGAAGGCAATTTTGCCAGATTCCAACCTTGTCTTTGTGTCTGCTGGTCGTAAAAAGATAACGAAATCCAGTTTCATCTTTAAGGAGTTTGAACAGGTGGACGGTTCCCTCATCCGTGCAAATGACATCCGCCACATAAGTGTAACTCTGGCATACAACAACCTGCTAGAGGGTGTTGACGCCAAAATGCACTCCAGGCTTTTGGCGCACTCCCAGGGCACTGCGTCGAAGAAGTACCTGGAGGTCAACGCCTCTGCTTTGGCTGGGGCGTTCCAGTCCTACCGGTCTGCATACACAAGTGGTGACTTTCCTGAGTGGTCTGCCTTCAAACCGTAGGGTTGTCAGCTGTCGGGCGGCTGGCGACCCGAAGTGTTTTGTACCAACAGGAGCCGAGATAATACCCTATCAATGGTGTCCATGAAGGCCATGAAGACGGGGGTTGTTCTGGACACCATAGATAGGGGATTATCTCGGCTCCTGTTGGTCGCACAGCTTAGGGAAAAATGCTGTGGTGTTTGTCTTGCGATTTCGTAGAGAACCCAACCCCTGGCGATGGTCGGCGGGCAGGGGAAGGCCCCCAGAAGGGAGTAAATGCACTTTATGTGGATCGCCGCAAAGATAAGGGTTCAGCCCCATATCTCGGTCAATTTTCATCGGAAATTCAATATTGAATACACCATTAGAACGGGCTCGAAATTGTCTTTCTAACGGTGTCATCGCCGTTCGGCTAGGTACCCTGGTTCAGAAGTGTGTTGACGCTATTGCATGTTCTGCTTTCCGTCCAGTTGTTACATTTCGCATCGCATGTTAATTATACAAGACGGACACCATCAATGAAGCTATTTGTAGACATCTCGGCAACGTTTAGTGACTATTGTTTTGTTGGCTGAGCGATTAGCGAAGCCTATTACTCCGTCTGGTCGAAAAAAGCTTTGTCTGTCTGTCTGCACGTCTATCTGTCTGTCCGCACGATAACTCGAGAACGAATTGAGCTAGCGACCTGGGATTTTCAGGGTCGTTTTGTGTTATAACAAGCAGGCCCGCCCTTCCGCCAAACGAAGTTGCCAGCTCCACTTCGCTGCGCCGGCAACTCCGTTCGGCAGGGGCCGGGCCTGCTTGGCCTGCCGGCGGCGATGGTCGGGCCTTCGGCCCGAACATTTCAGTCTCTCGATTTTCCAAAGTGCGTATTCAAATAAATAATGTGACCCGTAAATCACTTAGCATTAATTGAGTAAACTAACGCGTCCGGTAGGGGGCCTGCGGCCCTAGAAATTTGCTCCTTGGACATGACAAAAGACTG
>NW_026267394.1:75341-75576 GCF_000697945.3 Frankliniella occidentalis | reverse complement strand
TAAAAAAATAAAACACGCGCAGATTGTTTATGGTAGATTGTATATTGTTTGCCAAACAGTCTTAAAAATTGACTTTTTGCAATTGTTTTTAAAATATTTACCTCTAGCTCCTAAACGGTCAAAGATGCGGTAAATCGGAGGGTACGATCAGACTCAGAATGTGCTGTTTTGGGGGGGTACTTCCTCTGTCATTTTACGATTGGACGCCTCCTTGTACGTCTTCATGTGCAACGTG
>NW_026267394.1:68997-70357 GCF_000697945.3 Frankliniella occidentalis | reverse complement strand
TTCACAAATCCAAATGTGAATCATTTCAAAGCGAACAAGGAGTTGCTAGGCTGGCGCTAGAAATTGGGATCCTGGCAAAATTGGGCTGCAAAGGGAAGATTGAGTATCTTCCAAGAGAAATTTCAGGAACTACTTCAGGGGTTTAAATTTGTTGAAGCAAAAAACACATTTGTCGTAATCTTTCGCTTCATCGGAGGTGTGACTGTAAAGGACGACCAATCATTATGTGTCTACATCCCAAATGATGACCCCATAACAGCGGAACTCAACAAAGCGTTTCCTTCTGATGAACAGGTAGGAAAATCGCGAAAAGTAATTTTGCAGTTATATCCTAAATTCAGTAACACTTCCTCGTTGCTCCTCGCCCTTTTCATTCTGGCCCAACCCAACGTTTATTTTTCCATTTCACGTTTGGTTCCGTCTTCTCTCTACCGATAAAATTTCCCCTCTCTCCTTTCGTCCTTGTTCTTTCAACTCCTACCCTCTCCCAACATTTCCTCAACGGCACCATCCCTTCATTCCACAAGTCTACCTCTTCCTTTTACCAGTCGTCGACTGTTGTGATGAACTAGAAGAAGGAGGCTTACGCCCAGTTAAGAACCGCAAAGGTTACAGAATCACAGAACACACAGGGCAGCAGGGCACTCGGCGAGTCGCGGCACTGTGTATGGGGCTGCGATGCTGTTGTTGTGCGGGAGGCGCGTGCTCGTGCGGTAGGTCCAGTCCCCGCTGCGCCGCCGGGTGGAGCCACTGTAGGGGCGCTATGATTGGGCGTGGCGCGCTGGAGGGGTGGCCGCGGCCCGGCGGCCAAGGGGCGCTGTACTGTACTACAGTCGCCTCGCTATATAAGAAGTAACTTGAACGTTAAGAAAATAGTCCCTACCATCGTGATGAACTAACTTCTAGTCTAATCATCGCACGGCTGAAAACTACATACTAAATAATGGACCAAACTTTATCGTTTAGCACTGGATGATTCCTGTTACAAGACAGTTACGTTTAGACACTTTAATAAGAATTTTTGCGTACAGCTATTGCTCCGCCAGGTTACTCCTTATAGCGAGGCGACTGTATGCTGCCGTGCGTGTCGCGGCACGCTCAGTCTGCTGTGTGATGTCACGTCGTTGGCTTGTATACGGCTCTGCAGGTTTTGTGTCTGCTGAATGATAGCGGTCCCTTGTGGGCGTGTGTAGGGGTGAGTGGGCTTAGTGTAATCTATATGTTATTGTGCAGGTGGTATAGGTGCTGAGGAGTCGTGGGGTAGCTGTAACGGCGTTATGGAAGAATACGATTCCGAGAGTGGTTGCATGGTAGAGGTGGCCCAGCCGTCTCCGTTGCCGACGGGGCGCGTTGCACCCCG
>NW_026267394.1:63950-67512 GCF_000697945.3 Frankliniella occidentalis | reverse complement strand
CGAAAATTTTGTCCGTTTTGCTCTATCTCGCACCGTTTGGGTGCTAGGGAGCATTTCTTGGCGAAAATAAGGTGAAAACGACAAAATGGTCTATTAAATCGTGAAATTTAACTCGTCTGGGGTGTCAGCGCCGCAGGCCTAGCTATATGTGCGCCAGGCGCGTCGCAGCGTAACAGTGTTTCGTGATATATCGCGAAGCCTGTTACGCGAGACGTGGTCTGGCGTACATATAGCGAGTAATTCGTTACCTGTCGATGGATGGAGAGATCTGTTCCTGTGAAGCGAAATACACGAGGCAAGGCAAAGTAAGCGAAAGGGATTAAGTCCAAAGCAGCAAAGATAACACACACAAAGCAAAGCAGACGACAGTCGCGTTCGGACAGCTTAGTAGGGAAGGCACAGCACACAGGCAGCTAAGCGAGAAGCATGCGAAGAATTTATCTGACCTTCCCCCTTCCAGGTAGGGCCACGAGGCGCTTCACGATTAGGGCTGGCTAATCCAACTCTAACCGCCCCTACCCTCACAGGAAGCGGATAGTGATGCCCCGAAGGTCCCCACACAGTGCATTTTGATTCCAAAATTATGGACGATTTGGACGGAGAGTCAAAGTGTGACCGATTCCCAATTTTTATCAAGAGCAAATATTGGCATCACCGAAACTGGAGTCCGGTTCTGGAGAAAGTCGAAACTCTCACCAGATTTAAACAGCGATCGCTCGACCTCCCGGAAACCCTCTGTAGCCATCCGCCGCGACGATTGGCTGGCGCCTTTTAGAACGGCAGACAGACAGCGTTTCGCTTTGCCACGCCACCTCAGCGCGAGTCTAGATAGACCGAGACCAGACTTTAACATAGTACTGATACTCAAATTAGTACTTAGACACAGAGGTCATCTCAAAGTACATGATTCTGTACTGTGCCAATGCGTAGCAGATCCCTGTCTGCAGTGACCGACAGACAGCCTAGGGCCCGCCAGTCTGGCCGGACAGTCGCTTTAGGCACATTCGATTTGGGCCCCTGATGGCCCAATGCGTAAGTTTTCAACTAACCTTTATCAGTGTCAGCGCCCCAGGCGTGTCGGAGCGGTCCGTGAGATATCGCGAACCCTGTTACGCGAGACGTTGTCTAGGGTACCTGTATCTAGTTATTTTTTGATATATTTAAAATCTGAGGTGCTAATGTCGAACTTTACCGATTTTGAGAAACGGGGAACGCGGCGAAAAGTCTCATATATCTGGAATAATCTTAACTCTGAAATTCTATTTTAAGGGCTTAAATGCAGCAATTGTCGTCATTAATTTTAACCTTAGAAGTTGGGGTTTTGAGTGATACGCCCACATTTTTTGCCGAGCGTTAGCCTTTTACTCCACTCGCCCAAAAAGTTTTAGACTTTCGGTCCGTGTTTAAGCACGATAACTCGGGAAGCAATTGAGCGTAAGTGTCCTAAGAATTTTACGCTCGTTTTGTATCGTTGAAAGACAGTGAGAACAAAGATAGGCATTCTTGCTCAAAAATTGACTTTAAATAAAATCAAAAACCACAGGTCTCAAAAACATTTTTCATTGAAGCCCTTTAAGGTTGAGCGATAGCGAAGCCTATAACTCCAATGATGATCAAAAAGTTTCGTATCTGGGTGAAAATCTGGGAAGAGGACAACTTATAAAGACAGCTTTTTGAAAGTTAGAACTGTTTTCCCTATCAGTGATAAAAATCTGACATACATATTAGGGTCCAAGAAACGTATAAAAAGTGAAGTCACATTTATTAAGAGTATTTTAAGTTTTATCATAGGTTTAGTTGGACATTCCCTAGACCCTTGAATTCTTCCATTATAATCACAGAATACAAAGCAAAGTGTTATTTCTGTTCATGTTAAATGCAAACTGTTGACTGACAATCAAAATGAAAGCAAATCCCTGGCCCTCAGGCTTCATGATATGTCTCTCCTAAAATAATTTCAACATTTTGAGGTTAAAAACGACAAAGTTCAAAATTAATACAGCAGAGCGAAAACAAGGTCTCAATTTTGTCCAAATTAAACTCTTTATTAACAGGGAGTGTTGATTTGTCTTGGAAGTCACTAAGATGTTTCGAAAAGGAAGCTGCATTTGTACTCCGCGGAGAGACTTCCGCGGCCAGGCCATTTTGTCCACGGTAATGACGGTCCATGGGGATGACATTCACTGTCTCACACGGTTGTGTCTCCTGTAGGATTGTAGCCCCAAGCGTACAAATTTAATCAACGCTACATGAGCATATATTCTTTGTATTTCACTCCCAATTATCACTCAAAGTACTAATGATTCCTAGATGTAAATGCCCACGGAGATGACAAGGTGGGTGGACCCTACCTAACCTCTCCCTGTTGAGCACAGTTTAAATTACTATTTTGGGGTAAAATAGTTGTTTTTCACCAGTCATAGCTCACTATATAATAACAACATCCAGTTCATACCTCTTAGACATCACTCCGTACTAAAAAAATGCTTCACAGGTAAAATTTGAATGATTGGAACATTTGTCCATGGTAATGACACTGCCCTGAGCTTCGCCCAAAATGACACATATTTTATTTTCTATTACTTTTGATTTGCATCTTAAGGACTGGTGGGACACAGAAAACGGTTTAGTAGTGATGTGTTAATGTATTTGTAACATCGTCAGGGCGGTACATCAACTGCAGAAAGTGGATTGTGGACTGCAAATTTGAACACCCATTAGCAGCTTCGGTGAAATGTCCATGGAGTTGCCTTTCCTAAAGCGAATAATTTAAATATTTTTTGTGATTGGCATCAAACTGCAACAAAACCTTTCATATAAGGTGCTCAGCGATTGATAACATCGGTATAAAAATGTATTGCACCAAAAATCCAGTACTAAATGAATGAAACGAGCTGGCTTCAAATGTTGTCCGCTTCCCTGATTTTCACCCATCTACCTGTGTCTGTGTGAGTTTGTCTGTAATCACAAAAACTCAATAACGGTTTGAGCTAGGTACCTGACATTTTTGGTGTAGCATAAAAATCAAGAACTGTGTTGATTTTGAGCCCTCTGGCTTAAAAATTGGCCTGTCAAATGTAAAAATATTCTGTTTAGATCCTTTTAGGAAGAAACTCGTCAAAGTAGAATCCATAGGTCCAATATTTTGTCCGTTTGGCTCTATCTCTAACCGTTTACGTGCCAGTGGGCGTTTCTTTGTGAATTTGGGGCCGAAGCCTCTAGACCATTCCGGCAATTCCGGTAAGCGAAAAAAGAAAGAGCAGCCGAAAGAAGAAAAGGCGAGTATGAGAAACATACGGTGGTGCGTCGGTTCCACGATCCTATCAAACGGTTAAACGTTATTTTTCTGATGTCGAAATTCGTCTGAGGGTTAATGACAACAGTTTTCACTCGCAGGCGACGCAGAATATCTAGTTTACGATGGATAGGGTATTCCAATGGAGCGCGGAGCGGAAGCAAGAAGAACAAAAACGGAACGTGGAAAGGCGCCCGCGCCGTCCCCCTCTCCTCTACTAGACGGAGTGGGGGAGCGCCCGGGGTGGAGTGGGGGGCAGGCGGGGAG
>NW_026267394.1:61291-63900 GCF_000697945.3 Frankliniella occidentalis | reverse complement strand
TCCCCCTCTCCTCTACTAGACGGAGTGGGGGAGCGCCCGGGGTGGAGTGGGGGGCAGGCGGGGAGGAGTGCGGGCGCCTTTCCACCTTCCGTTTTTGTTCTTCTTGCTTCTGCTTCGCGCTCCATTGGAATACCCTATTACGTTCAAGCGGTCCTAAGGCGCACCGTACATTTCTCATAGAACGCTTTGCTTCTCCCGTCTCTTCTTCTTCCTTTTCGGTTTACCAGAATGGTCTATTGACGACTGTGCATTTTGCCTGACTCGGGTGTCAGCGCCGCAGGCCCAGGAAGATGTAAGCCAGGAGGCGAGACATCGCATTGCTGCGGTAATTCCTTCCTGTGTTTTTCCAGTAAATTAATAATGCCTGAAAACAACGCTACAACTTTCTACTTTTTGTAGAACCTACGGTTTCAGGGGCCAACTTAATGAAATGTGGCCCTTCATTTAGAAAATTAACGAATATGTGAACGCAAATTGCAACTTTGGTAGGCTTCAGTCAGACGATCCATTTGCTTCCGCCACGCCACCGCTCCCCACTGTGCAGGGGCGGACCACATGTGACACCAGAGCCGAGTAGCTGGCGAGTGTCGGGCCCAGGCCGAGCCAGGCCAGACCGAGTTTAGCCGTACCTGAATAGACCATTTCACCCGAGCGCTTTTCGACCTCTCGAAGAACAAAAATACCGGAAGTCAGGGTAAAGTGTCTTGTGAAATAGAGGTTTTGTCGTCAATGCAACCGACAATCTACTCTTCTCAGTCCTAAATTTAGTCAAAAATATGTTATTACGACACACACCGCTTCAATCTAACGTGTTTAACGGCTAGGAACGTTCCATATACTGCACGACTTCCGGTATTTTTGTTCTTCGAGAGGTCGAAAAGCGCTGGGGTGAAATGGTCTATTTATTCTGTGGGTGAGATAGAGCGTCTCGCGTATCAGGCTTCGCGATATCTCACGAAACACTGCTACGCTGGGACGCGCCTGGCGTGGCCTGCGGCGGTGACGTGACAGCCGAGTCGGGCAAAAAGCAGGGCCTCCCCGCCCGCCCTCCGCTCCTCCATACGCCCGCCCATACCACCGCTCCGGTTCCCGGTCTTTTTTTTCAAACCATTTTTCCCAATTGTAATTTTTCCCAAATTTTTGCTTCCCAATAATATTTTCTTAAACTCATTTTCCCAAAATAAAACTCCCAAAGGCAGTGGATCCCAAAATTTTAATTAGTCCCACTAGCACACTACAGCTGTAAGTGATGGCCTGATGTCCTCAAGTAGTCCACCACGTTGGCATTGGTCGCTCTTTTTGGGAGCGTTCTTCATCTTCCTCCCCCTCCGCATCTCGGCCAGGACTGTCTTGGTGTCTCCTTGCTCCTTCTGGAGCTCGTGAAGGCAGGTGTACAGGGACGGGTGTTTCTTTCCAATAAGGAGCTAGGACAGATTTTTCAAAAATAATGAAAAAAAAAAATAGTGTGCAGTGACTTAAGGTAGTTTCGTAGTGGCCCACTCTCCCACCCCATACCTGGTGAAACCTGTTGTGCCGGTGCCAACCCTTTCAAGCTTCCCACCGCCCGCCAATAAACTAAAAGTATTGGCAACCCCCAAAATTAGACACTGAAAAATTCTGATTGGGAATTTATTATTGGGAAAATATCGTTTGGGCAGAGGTGTGCATTGGAAAAACTAAATTTGGGACTTTATTTTTGGGAATTTATTTTTAGGAAAAATGGGCGGGAACGTTTTGGCAAATAGCAGAGGCATCCAAATAGTTCCCACCAATTAAAACTTAAAAACCAACATAAAAGTGGCTGAGTGTGAATCTTTACGAAACCAACAAATTTACTACAAATAGTTAACATAGAATTGAAAGCGTGATCTAATACATGAACTTACAACTACTCTCTCCCTCTCGTACACAGTTGTAAAGATTAGAGTTGGTGGGCTCCATCCTGCGACAGATCTGTACAACAATACAGCAGCTGATGATATTTTAGTGTATTTTAGTGCTTCGAGGCAGGCTTTCTTATAAGTATCCCCGATGTGATCTTCGTTTGTCATTCCTTGGTTCATAAGTTTGGCAACGTAAATGGCGAAAACAGAAAATACAGTCAGTATCAAAGTCATTCATAGTGTTAAAACATTTCTTAAATTCAAAAAATTCACCTACCTAAAATTACTTTAAGCTCATGAACCGGAGCCCTGTCCTTTGGCCGGGCACTAGGGTTCTTGGGACTGATCCCACCAGTCATGCTCAAATAGGCACACCCCGCCATTTTCCAAATTTCCTCCGCAAGGTCTCCAGCCATAATGTTCAGATTCACGGACTCTTTGGCGACAAGGTTGTCCCTCACTTGTATTTCTTTTTAGGAGCGTCCTTCATCTTCCTCCCCCTCCGCATCTCGGCCAATACTGTCTTGGTGTCTTCTTGCTCCTTCTGGAGCTCGTGAAGGCAGGTGTACAGGGACGGGTGTTTCTTTCCAATAAGGAGCTAGGACAGATTTAAAAAAAAAAAAAAAATTGGGTGCAGTGACTTAAGGTAGTTTCGTAGTGGCCCACTCTCCCACCCCATACCTGGTGAAACCTGTTGTGCCGGTGCCAACCCTTTCAAGCTTCCCA
>NW_026267394.1:59898-61241 GCF_000697945.3 Frankliniella occidentalis | reverse complement strand
TTAAGGTAGTTTCGTAGTGGCCCACTCTCCCACCCCATACCTGGTGAAACCTGTTGTGCCGGTGCCAACCCTTTCAAGCTTCCCACCGCCCGCCATTAAACTAAAAGTATTGCCAACCCCCAAAATTAGACATTGAAAAATTCTGATTGGGAATTTATTATTGATAAAATATCGTGTGGGCAAAGGTGTGCATTGGAAAAACTAAATTTGGGACTTTATTTTGGGGGAAAATGGGCGGGAACGCACCGCTCTATGTTTCCGATTCCGTGCTACTTACTTCCGGTCATCGCTCCATTGATCTACCGTATAGACCATTCCGCTGAGCCGATAAAGAAGAAGAGAAGGAAGAAGCAAAGGTATCGTTTAGGGCTGATAGGGCCGATTTGTAAGTGATTCGTTGTCTTAAAAATATCACATTTGCTCTAAAAAACTATTTTGAACATGTAAGAGCTGCGAAATGCTGTGGTAGAAGGTCCATTGAGGCCCAAAAAATATATTTGCTTCTTCCTTCTCTTCTTCAGACACATGAAACAGAAGCCATGAGGCTGAGAGCGGACCAGCGCCATCTCCGCCTCCCACTTCCGGCGCAAAGCTTACCCGGTATACCCTATTGATCTAAGGCCCTCTTAACGTTTTGAGACCTTTGTTGCCAAAACCATAATCCTTCAAAGTCAAAAAAAACGCTAAAAGGTTAATCGTGAAATTGAGCGTTTTCGGATGTGACCCAAGTAAGACCCATTGGTCGGATCACTACGACTGTGCATCACTACTGCTTTGTCTTTTTGACAAACATGCCGCAGTCATCTCTCGCCTGGCAGTTCTTTGCTTTCACAACTAACCGCCGAAGAGGACCTGCCTCGACATCTGTGCTGGACCAAAACAACCATTCGCGTCGACATTTCTTACAAGACGTGCCGCACGAGATGGGGGTAGAAGGTCCTCTTCTAAATGTCGAACAGACCGCCCTGTAGGCAGTCGATTGTGGCACCAAGTTGAACTCCGCTCAGTTAAGCGAATCTGTCGCCGATCTTGCAATTCGTCAGAGATGTGAGAAGGTGCGGTCGTACGGGGTTGCCCCTTCTTTTCCGACACGCTAACTACCTCGGGAGACAGATTTCAGGTCCGCCGAGACTGTCGCCTTGGAGCCGGTTCAACTTCTTGGACTGATGTCTCACTGCAATCAGGAAGACGCACGTTTTCAAGAGATTCCAGATATTCTTCAATCTCCTGGTAGAGATCGTTGCCTTCATTTCCACCATTACTGGCAGCGTCGTCTTGACTGTCTCCATCAACAAGCTCCCTACAGAAGTCCACATATTCTTCAATCTCCTGGTAGAGATCGT
>NW_026267394.1:57973-59848 GCF_000697945.3 Frankliniella occidentalis | reverse complement strand
TTCTTCAATCTCCTGGTAGAGATCGTTGCCTTTATTTCCACCATTACTGGCAGCGTCGTCTTGACTGTCTCCATCAACAAGCTCCCTACAGAAGTTTTCGTAAAAGACTTTGGCGTCCATGGCGAACAAGTTGACAGAGCAGCCAACACAATGAAAGTGAGATCAGAAAACGAACAGCCTTATATATATACGGTTTTCTACGAGTGGATCGTCTGCGCAGGCGCAACTTCAACTCTTTTGTCATGACAACGAAACTGTTTGGCTGGGATCAGCAGACATCGTGCGTCTGCGCAGACGCAACTACAACTCTTGTGTCATGACAACGAAACTGATTGGTTGGGAACAGCAGACATCGTGCTCCTTGCAAAGACGGTATAGAGAATTTGACGATCCGTAATATGCTGACTTTTTTAAATCAAAACTGGTGTCATTGTTTAGGTCTCGATTCAAATGTTAAAGCCTTTGGAAAAAAAATGGAGATTTTCACCCTTGGGACCCTGGAAATGTTATAAACCGTTTGGAGGGTCGCCTGCTCTAATCGGCCCCGGGCTTGTTTCCGCTCTGTTTGACAAGTTTGGGTCTGGGTCGGAAAATAATTTTGCTTTCGTGGAATGGGTTTACTGGCCAGGTTAGATAATCTAGGGACCATTGAGCCCAAAGGAGGGTGTGGTTCGACGTGAACTGTGTGGTTTAAGTATTACTGGCTCTACAATTTTTCAATTCAGGGCCTTTTTTACAACTTAATAGCCCGCATTTGGTCATTTTCACCGTATTTTCGTCACGAAACGCCCCCTAGCTCCCATACGGTACGAGATAGAGCAAAACGGACGAAATTTTCGTCCAGGGGTTTCTTCCCTCACGAGTTACCCCTTACAAACCAAAAAATGTTAGCAAAACAAATACATCTTGCGACCTCTAGTTTTTGATTTTTTTTTAAAGTCAATTTTTGAGCTAGAATGTTGATGTTCGAACTCGATGTGTCTTTTTGTGATACAAAACGACCCTGAAATTCCCAGATCGCTCTCTCAAAAAGGTGTTCCAGGCTATCCAAAACGGAAGTGGGGAAAAAACAAACTCACTGACTTTTCTGTTTCCGTAATGGCTCTAACTGGTCGAGCTGATCACGTGCCTGTACGGCCTTCCAGGTATGAGAAAAGGTGTAAGATCAGTTTCTAGCTCCCCTTCATATTTGAGAGGTAAAATCGGACCAAACCGCCATGGTAATTTCTCATACTGAACAGGCGGAAACAGATAAATCAGTGACTTTGTTCTTTTTCACTTCCGTTTTAGATAGCCTGGAACCACTGTGCCTGGAACACCCTATCCTTTCTCGAGTGATGGTGCGGACAGACAGACAAACAGAATAAAGCATTTCCAGTCTGAGTACTGGGCTTCGTTAATCGCTCAGCCAATCAAAACTGGCTATATGTACGCCAGACAACGTCTCGCGAAACAGGCTTCGTGATATCTCACGCACATATAGTTAGGACTGCGGCGCTGACACCCGAGTCGATTAAAAACTAGGTAGATGTACGCCAGACCACGTCTCGCGTAACAGGGTTCGCGATATCTCAAGAAACACTGTTACGCTGCGACGCGCCTGGCATACATCTACCTAGGCCTGCGGCGCTGACACCCGAGTCGGGAAAAAGGCACAGTCGTAGATAGGCCTTCGGCTCCAAAGGACTCATCTGTTACCCCCAGGATTTTATTTTGACGAGTTGCCCCACCAGAGACAATCAAATATCTGAGAAACAACATTAAAATGGTTTGGGGCCTAGCGGTTAGAGATTGAGCCAAACGGACAAAATTTTGGCCCACAGGGTTCTACTTTGACGGATTACGTCTTACCTCTTAGAAAGATGTAAAAAAAAA
>NW_026267394.1:54671-56423 GCF_000697945.3 Frankliniella occidentalis | reverse complement strand
TCTATTGTCTTTCCAGGTCTGCCTGGACTCTCCCAAGATTATGAGCTAAGCAAATGATCTCTCTATATGCTGATCCATCACTCTCTGGTCTTGGAGCTACTTGTCTTCTTCGGATTATCCTGTGGTGGGGTATTATATCATCCTCATCTATACAGATGTTGTGCACGACACAGCACGCAGCAATCACCTTGACAGCTTTTCTCAACTTTACTGTACTGTCGGTAGTACTGCAGTACGGCAGTACTGTCGGAAGAGGATCCTCCATCTAGCTCGTAGTAATCCAAAGGACCTCTCCACAACAGAGCGAGCCTTGCTGAGGTGATAGTTGAAGTTTTTCTTTTCCTCAGTCAGATTTATATTACGGTATGGAGTGATGATTGTTATAGGGTCCCTAAGACACATATATCCCCCATCCCCAATGATAAAATATCCCCTGGGTGGGTATACTGCATCTCTGTAAAGGCCACTATGTCTTAACACTCTTAAATCGTTGCAGCTATCTGGGAAACCCACAAAGATGTCGATGAAACGGCCACGGTGATTCACAAGCCCCTGTAAATTGATGGAGTAGTACAGCTTCCTATTGATGTATTCTTGACATCTCTAAAATATTTACATGTTTTTTAGCGTCAGATCTTGAATTCCACCTTGTTTCGCCAGGAATCACCAGCTTCACTCCGATGCCATCCTGAATAGGTTCGGCAACCAAAGTGGCCTGACTCTGAAGTCGCCTATACTTCCCTAGCTTGCCCTCAGTACTGTCGAAAATTTTCTTGAGTGTGTCGTTTGTGTCCACAACCGCCTTTGTATCTGCTGTCGTGGCCACTCGAAAAGGAGGAGGCTTAAGTCCCGGCCGTTCGCGTCTCCGCGCGGCGCGCGCAGCGCCTTGCGTGTGTATACTTTTCACGCTGCTTCTCAAAAACCCGTGCCCCGAAAAAATCCAAATTTTGCATGTGGTTCCATGAAGGACTAATCTTGATGTCAAACGCATTCGTTTGCCTCCGACGTTGCCTGTATTGCCTACAATGACCCAATTGACTCAGCTTCAACAGGTTTTTTCGTTGGCGCCTTTTGTAGAATATCGCTCTAGTACGCTGTAGCCACGTCCTGTATCTACCTTGTATCAAAATTTGAGATCGATATCTCTAGCGGTTTGGCTGAATTTTTGCACGCCAGGTACGTCTGCACGGCGTGCAGATATTCAGTGGCGGGGATTTGAGGGAGGGTGTGTGTCGTAGGGGAATGCCGCCAGTTGCGCCTACTTGTGCACTGAAGAAGCCGGCGATATTACTGACGATAATGGTGAACAGTGAATACCGCTTTGTTTTCTCGCCGTAAAAGCAGAGGGAACACCAAGACAATGTTTTCCTGGATTTTCAAAAAATATCTGAGGATGAAAATTCAAAATCAGTTTCCTTCACACAGGGAAAAATTTCCGCATGTTCAGGAATCTTTCATTGAGGGAAGGCAAAAATTTATTGATCCTCATTTTAGGTCCAAATATCAATGAATCAAAGAAAACATTTTCTGGGTGTTAATCCAGAAGACTGCTTGGGGTGGGGTCTACACCTACAGCTACCGCAACATGCCTTTTTAAAGCGTCAGGTATTTGTGACACCCTCAGCGAGTGCAGAGCGGCCGGACGTCCTTATCGCTGGAGACGCGCAGCTCCAGGCAGTCCCCTGTACAGATCAATTTGTGAATCCTGTTTCAGATCTTGCCCTAGTTTTGGGATAACCTGTTGTATGCTGT
>NW_026267394.1:51110-54621 GCF_000697945.3 Frankliniella occidentalis | reverse complement strand
TTACAGACAAACAGACAGACAGACACGAAACTTTTTGATCATCACTGGAGTAATAGGCTTCGCTATCGCTCAGCCAACTACAGGTTGCAAAATATTTTCCTTTTCAAATATTTTTTATGGGCTGCTAAATGGTAACTCGTGAAAGTACAAACCTACGGGCGACAATGTCGTCCGTTTTGCTCTATCTTGTACCGTTTCGGCGCTATGGGGCATTTCTTGGCGAAAACAACATGAAAAAGACAAAATGGTGTATTAAATCGTAAAACAGGCTTCATATCACTGAATTCAAAAGGGAGTTATACCTTAACCACACATTACGGGTCGAATCACACCCTCTTTTGGGCTGAAGGGTCCCTAGATTATCTAGTATCACGAATACGTTGATTTTTACGTAACTATCTGTCTAAATTCGCACTTTTAATAAAAACCGTGACCTAACAGCAGAAGTTTCATGTTCCTAGCTTTAGAGTAAAAAGATCCCTTCAAATGGTTCGAGTATGTCAAATTTTGGGCCCGGAAGGCCTTGTTCCCCTACACCCTCTTTCGTCTCGGGTGTCAGCGCCGCAGGACCCAGCTACATGTGCGTCAGGCGCGTTGCAACATAACAGTGTTTCGTGAGATATCGCGAAGCCTGTTACGCGAAACGTGGTCTGGCATACATATAGCTTGTTTTATTACCGGTTCTTTTACACTGCTGTATAATGTTACTCTCAAAGCAGTTTAGAAATCCATGTTCATGTGATGATTTAGATTTTAGTTTCATTATTTGATTGATATATTCTGTCATATATATGTCCATATCATATCTTGCTTCTATATCTTGTGCAAGAATGAGGCCTGAGCGGCAGCGCTGCTTCCAGCTCCGGCCGCTAGGGCGCAGCACGCTCTGAGTCCACTATGAGAAATCGTGCGCTCAAAATAGGGGTTTGGGTTAGATTTCGCAATAACATCAAATCGTATTATCACTTGAAAAGGGATCATGTTTAAGTTATTGTCGGTTTCAAACGTGTTTGGGCTACAGATGGGCGCACCTGACCGGTTTATTTCTCATAGTGGACTCAGACCGTGCTGCACCCTAGCGGCCGGAGGTGGAAGCAACGCCGCCGCTCAGGCCTCATTGTGCTTTACTTTTGATGTGATATTGGACTTACAGATTTTGTTGAGTTAAATTGTTTCCTAAGCAATACATGATCACTTGTTTGTGTAATACCCTATTGCAATAAGGACAGTCCTGCCTGTACAGTGTTGAGTTTGGATTGAAGCTACAACAACTTTAATGATTATAACAATAATTTATACACAAGTATAACAGTATGTAACTAAAGTATAACTTCCGCATATGACCCTGCTCCTTTCCTCTTCTTTCTCAAACGCCCCCATTCCTCTGCCGTCTCTTGGACCTGTGCTTAACCTGTCACAGATTTATTTGATTGTATTAATGCAAACTTAATATCACAAACATCAACAATCTTTTGAAGAAACTTACTTGGATTCTCTAATGTGGGGTACGGGGTGACTTGCGGTTCAGCTCTAACGAGACGCCTCGGATGAGGACTCGGACATCTTCTTCATCAAGCTGATGTTTACCAAAGTGGTCGTCCGCTAATTTGAAATTGTCTCGCGGAGCGTCATCGTCCACTTCTGCCATTTTCTGCAGCGACACAAGTCAACACAGGCGAACTCGGGTCAGCACGCCCTTCGCACTTGTCCGTCAAACACCTCCGAACAGTAAACACAACACTACACAAACGTCAGACCGGTCCGCACACGCACGTCCAGCTCTCGCCGCGACTCACTGCTGACTGCTGAACGGCTGGCGGTCGGCGGGCGCTGTGCCGCTCTGCCCGACTGTCGGCGATTGGTGGGGTGGCGGCCGAGCCGCCTCGTCGCTCCGTCGCCCGCCGGCTGCGCCTCGCTAGAGTCCTGCCTCCGCCGCTCGGTCGCTCTTGCTCAAGTAGTTTTGCAAGCTTGCAGGGTACTTCTGATATCTCAGTTGTTGCCATGCGATGGGTGGTAATTATTGGGAGGCCCCGCGCAAGAGAGAGAGGTAGAGAGAGAGGGGGGGGGGCGGCGGGAGTTAACCTAGGGTTAAGAGGGGTTAACTCCCGAAAGAAATGGAATCTACGCGTAAAAACACGCCCGGTGATGTGCCGCTCGGAGTTGTTGCACTCAACATAAAAATATATTTTTTCTAAAAATAAAGGCAATTTTAGCCTTTTTAGACTCGGCGTAGCACAGCACGAAAACTATTGGGACGAATATGCCGTACCGTATGTCACCGGACGTGTTTTTACGCGTAGATTCCATTACTCCAAACAGAATTCAAAAATAATTGAAACTGCAAGAGAAAAAGGCGAAAAACACTTTTTAGCCGTTTGTCCTATATGACTTGCATGGTAACTTTGACGGACCGGCGCGACCTTTTATTTGTGTCCAAAAAATCTGAAAAAAATATTTTCATGCCTATTTTTGGACAGAGAACGAAATAGGACCCCGCGCCCCTTCGACATTTAAATACTTTTGCGAAAATGAACGTATCTAACCTGGTACTAGTGGAGCAGCGGGGCGCGCAACTCGGGGCGGGGCGGGGTGCGCCCCGGCTGCGCGCCGCGGATTCGCGGGCTCGGGGAGTGTCCCGGACACCAGCACCTCGTCCCCGGACATATGGCGGGGTCGCCGTCACCGGGGCCTCCGTCACCGGGGCCGCCGGCGGCGCCCCTGCCCCCGCTGCCGCCCCCCAGGTCGCCGGCCGAGCCGCTGACACCACGAAAAGGGGACGTACTTTCTGGACGATCCCTTAACTCCTGCCCCGCCCCGCCCCGCTCGAGATCCCGCGCGGAGAAAGGGTGCAGAGGGAATGCCATGTCCTGGACATGACAACCGCGCACCCCTCTGGGGATGGGGAAAAACCTTTACTTACCTCAAAATCGTGCTTCTCGGCGAGATGCATGTGTCCAAAGTGCTGCCTTGAACATTCTTTCCTTCAGCGGGCCTCTGCGCAACTCATCCGGCATGACATGCACGTCATTCCTGCTCAGAATTTGGGACGCATCAGTTACAGTTGTGTTGAGAAGCTTTTTAATGGCCTTAACGTACTGCGCAGCTGCAGTACAGGCTGCATCCAGAGTTATCCTAATGGAAGATACAATAATGATACAGGGTGTTTTTTGACCGATCCCGGGCCGCCCCGCTGGGCGATAGGCAGTAGAACGTACATAAGAAATTCTTCAATGACGTCCAGATTGAAGAGGGGGGTCTGCGAGGCCTCCAGCCCTTTGCATTGCAGGAAGTACACTAAGGTTTGCAGGCAACCTGTGTACAGTGCAAGGGTGCCGGCATTGAGGCACTTCCTCTTTAGAACTTTACATTGGGCGTCATAAAACAATATGTACTGGGCCGATAGCTCAGCATCAGGATTCTGGCCAAACTTTTGCAAGATGTGCTGCTTCACGGTTTGCTTCCGCCGTTCCACCTCCTGGAAATCCTCTCCCTGGAATTCTTCATCCATGTC
>NW_026267394.1:49311-50609 GCF_000697945.3 Frankliniella occidentalis | reverse complement strand
GGTCTGCGAGGCCTCCAGCCCTTTGCATTGCAGGAAGTACAGAAAGGTTTGCAGGCAACCTGTGTACAGTGCAACACGCAGAAAAAAAGTTCGCCCGGGTGCTCAAAAAATAGCACCGGGGTTAACTTTCACTTACTGAATAGACTCCGCTAAAAATGTAGCCCCGGTTCTAATCACGTTACTATAGCATGATTTGCACCAGTGCTAATCAGGTTTAATTGCGGTGCTGAAAATATTTGACTGAATTGCAAATTTTGTCGGAAGTAAATTTTCTGGCCGAAAAGAGGGAAAGGGGTGAAATTGAGGGCGCGAGGCATTGGAGGGTTACAGGTCCGTCGGGCCACAAGAGGCCGACGACTTGTCAAAAATTGATCACCTGCGAGCGAGCGCCGTGATATCAGTGGATGCGGAGGCCCCGGCATATGGCTAATAGAGCGTGGCGGTTCAGCAGCGAGAGCTAAAAGTACACCCAAATGTAACATAGTTCGATTGGTATCTTAAAGCTGGTTTCACCACAGCTACCCCTATTTAACTGTTGGGTTTTAGTGGCACAGGTAACAAAATTAGCAAGTGAGACATTCCAAACTAGATTTTCACGATTCACATCGACCCTCTCCGCATTTGTTGGCTGTATCCCCCAAAGTTAGTCCCTAATAAGACCCCTTTCCCTGATTTTTCTGGGCGCTGTAGCTCCATGGTAGCTCAAAGGGTTCCGGAGATATGAGCATTTGAAGGTTTTGAAGGTTTTATTTTGGGTGTTTTGACTAAAATATCGAAAATTTGCATTTTCTGGAGCCAGGACTGTCTGGGACGGGAATCGACCATTGTTCTTAACGTAAAACGACCTCAGGAACCCGTTTCTGCAAGCGGAATTTCAATATTTCAACTCCTTATGCACATTTTGCCTTAAATTAGTCATTTTTAAGTAACAAATTTTAACGTTTTGAAGACCGTCAACGACTGACTTCCCATTCGAATTTTTCAGGTTTCTCAGGCTCAATAGATAGTCCTCGACGAGATCTTTCGAAATCAGCCAACGAAAATAGTGGTACCGGCCCTAACTTAGGAGCTACAGCCCGACAAAGAGGTGGAAAACCGTAAATTTGGCCAAAAACAAGCGTTTTTGGGGTTTTTCGTGCTAGTTTATGAGGGTGTTCCTCACTAGTTACGGGGCTTATCAGTGTGCTTTCCGTAGGTCTTTGACGTGCTCTTTCTGATTCCGCGATAAAAAGTTTGCTTATTTGGGTATTTCTTATGGTTTTGACAATTCGAAAAAAACATGAATCATCAAAAAACAC
>NW_026267394.1:48079-49261 GCF_000697945.3 Frankliniella occidentalis | reverse complement strand
GAGGTGTACCGCGGGTCGGTTCACGCCGGAGCGAGATGTGACAGCGAGATGCGCAAAGGCACCCACGAGTTGCCCGGGAGTTGCCCGGCGGCTGTGCTCACAGGCATAGGGTCGTGAACCGACCCGCGGTATACCTCGTTGCCCCGCTAGTGACTGACGGCGCACAGTCCCACAACACTCCAGGGCTATGCCAACGTCCTGCCCGCTGTCAGCCTGATGCCCTCCACCCCTCTGGTCTCCGCACTGGTTACAAAGCAGGAAAGTGCCCGGTGGTTGCCCGGTACTTGCCCGGAGGTTGCCCGGAGGTTGCCCGGGGGTTGCCCGGGGGCTGCCCGAGGGTTGCTCGGAACCTGCCTGGTACTTGCCCGGATTTTCTTTGTCTGGGGTGCTACTCTTACCACTCATTTCACGCAAAGGGAGAGAACACGAGAATCGACACAAACAAGTGGCACGCGCAGACAAAATCCAAAAAGCAAGGGAGCTGGCGCAGCGGCGCGTGTTCCCGGGGTAAACAAAACCGGCCACCAGCGCTAGCCGACAGCAGCGCCAGCCGAGCCTGCCCAGAGAGAACCTGCCGGCCGGCTGGGAGACGCGGGGCAGACAGACGGGCGTCAGAGTGGCCCAGAGAGAGTGGAGTTCGGTCGTGTGTTTTCATTCGGAGCTGAGAGCGTGGAGATCTGTGGATTGTTTTATGTGCAGTGTCTTCAGCCATGATGGATCGTTCCCTACGTAAGGCGCGTTTAGCGCCTTGGTGCCAAGAAGAAAAAGTTGTGACAACTGAATTTGCTACTATCCCGCAATTTCAAGAGCTGATCAAGGCCGACCGACGTCTGGGTCGCACCATTGAGCCAATGCGACACCATAGCTCTGGTGCCTCAGTAGCGTGGTGTCATGCCGAGGGTCTCAGCCCACAGAGCTACAGGTCCAACTACAGTTTAACTACAGTTTCTTTGTCATTCAACTGTAGTAACTACTGGGTTCCGTAGATTTGCGCTTATTTAATCCTTGTTCCATCCATCTCATGAATAACTAAACTAACTAAACTAATCCCTCAGCCAACAAAATTTTGGGGTCCAATATTTGAAAAATTCGGTCATAACTCCGGAACGGTTGGCCCAACGTCATAATCCACTTTGCACATAGATGTTAGGTGCTAAGAGGTACATTCTGACATCTTTTTCC
>NW_026267394.1:47235-48029 GCF_000697945.3 Frankliniella occidentalis | reverse complement strand
GAACAGGGGCACGAGCGCGGCCCTCAGCGGACAAGGCCACCGACGCCGACGACGTCGTCGGACTCCGGAGGGGTGCGGGCCGCGGAGGGCGTCGTTCGTGACGGTGCGAGTAATGGCATGGCTGAACTGCTTGTGCTTAAGGACGTGCCCTCCGTCTGAGCAGACCGGACGGCAACTCTGTGAGTAGTTCCGGTGGTATCCGCAAGATAGCGCGTCGGTCGTCTTGTTTGGTCATGAGCCCGGTTTGAGGGTTGGTGGAGCGAGGTTATATCTCAGACATATTCGAATTGACCAAATATTTGAGAATCGTAAGATTGTTCGTTCCTGTTTATCTCTTTCATGATTATAATCTCATGATGCCCACAAAAGGTTTGTCTAATGAACTGAAATGAAAAAGATTCTTTCTTTTTAGGCATCAATGCTGGTTGAGGTTAGGAGGGAGTGACACACTGTATGTTTTAGGTCGAGTCAAATGCTGTGACCCCTTCGCGCTTCACAAGAAGTCTGTCCGTCTCTCTTTGCGAGAAATAAGGGAGGTCGATGTTCATCGCTATCCAAATCTTACCCTTTCAGCCGGGGGGTACTGGTGTGTGAACTGCCAGAGAAAAGCAAGTCTTGAACGCACGTCTCAATTTCAGGTGGTAGAGCATGAGCATACACGTTAGTGTTATTTTCGTATTTGTGCTTTTGCTCTGCTCTGCAGGGTTGTTAACGATATTTTATCGTGTAACGACGATACGACGATATCGATACGATTTTTGTATCGATATCGTAACGCGTTACCTTTTCGGCCG
>NW_026267394.1:37485-38090 GCF_000697945.3 Frankliniella occidentalis | reverse complement strand
GCCAAACTTTTGCAAGATGTGCTGCTTCACGGTTTGCTTCCGCCGTTCCACCTCCTGGAAATCCTCTCCCTGGAATTCTTCATCCATGTCAAAAAAGAGTGACAGCCTTAGGTCGATCTCTTCATCGGTAGCATGTATGTCACGTTGCTGATTATGTGGCTCATTAGCTGTGCCTTCAATTACTACTCCAATTTGGCGAAGGGCACGGTCCAAACCCATCCCATCGACAAGAGATTTAAGCTGTGGACAGACAAAATCGGTTAAAAAACCAACTCACGTCGTACTGTAAGATATGTTGTTAGCGATTTGCGATTGACGAATTACAAATATGCGATTTGCAAATTACGAATTTGCACCGAATTTGTACGATTTGTACGACGCGCGAATCGCAAATTCGCAATTCGTACATCGCTAAAAACATGTATTCCTGGGTTGACGAGGGAGAAAACTTACCTGGGAAACCTGGCGAGGACTGAATGACGCAGAACCTTTCTTCATATTCGCTACACGATCTTGTACCATCTTCACAGACTCGGCCTCGCCGAGGTTATGTTTACTTTGCAGGTGGGCTGCCATGTCCTTCTCCGTGTTCGTATAAATGAGAC
>NW_026267394.1:31705-32439 GCF_000697945.3 Frankliniella occidentalis | reverse complement strand
GAGGTAACCGTCTCGGACCTCAGGTACCCCTCTGGGACCTGAGGTACCCGCCTGGGACCTCAGGGGACCCTCCAGGACCTTACTGTGCCGCGCCAACCCCCGGGGACCTGAGGTAACCGTCTGGGACCTGAGGTACCAGCCTAGGCCCTCAGTGACCTGAGCCTGAGGTACTTGCCTGAGACCTCGGGGGACCCTCCGGGACCTTGCTGTGCCGCCCCAACCGCCGGGAACCTGAGGTAACCGTCTGGGACCTCAGGTCCCCCTCTGAGGCTTGAGGTGCCAGTCTGGGTCCTCAAGCACCTGAGGTACTCGCCTGAGACCTCAGGGGACCCCCCGACACCTTACTCTGCCGCCCTAAACCCCGGGATCCTGAGGTAACCGTCTGGAACCTCAGGTCCCCCTCTGGGACCTGAGGTACCAGCCTAGGCCCTCAGTGACCCGAGGTTCTCGCCTGGGACCTCAGATGACCCTCAGGGACCTTAGTGTGCCGCCCCAACCCCCGGGGACCTGAGGTAACCGTCTCGGACCTCAGGTACCCCTCTGGGACCTGAGGTACCCGCCTGGGACCTCAGGGGACCCTCCAGGAGCTTACTGTGCCAAGAGAGTCTCTCTCTGATGAGGCTTCATGATGGTCTGGGAGCAGACGATATTCCTCTTGTTATTCTGATTCGGAAAATACCTCATTGAATATCTCTCTTTTTCCTGGACTTATAGTTAATAAATACAAAATCAGT
>NW_026267394.1:27384-30195 GCF_000697945.3 Frankliniella occidentalis | reverse complement strand
CGTTAACTCATTACCTCTCATATGTGAACATGCTTTCAGCAGTTTGGAGCCTCCACAACAAGATTTCTGTCCAGAAACACAGATGAAAGCTTTTAATCGCAGCATGGGATGCTATTCTCACTTTATAAAGCTATCCAGATTGGTGCGCCTTTCTATAAAATTAACGAATGGAAGCCAATACTGAACTAAATCTAAACTCCTCATAGTCTGTATATGTCGGGTAGGTGGCAAAATGGTAAAGCCACCAGGGACTTCTGGCTTATGCGTTATGTTCATGATTATTTTGACTCTTTCCCACGGTACAGGATGATAATGTCCATTGTCAATAGATTGTTTAAAAGGTCTGACTTCTGTCACATCTCCTTTATGAGGAGTATTAAAGGAGAACAACCATACTTATTTAAAGAAAAAAATTATTAACATTGTTTGTTAAAAAGTATACCCGTGGTAATACCTGGAGGGTGGAGGTACCTCTCACCTTCTGTCTAATTTATTCAGGCAGTAGCAGGAGTCTTTCTCATTACCTCACAAGTGGAGAGGTGTATTCTGGCTTCTAAGAGAGCATCTACCTTATAATGATACAAAACAGGTTTCTGGAGCTTTCTAGGAAACTTGGTGTGAGTTGTTCAATACAGAGTGTTAACTTCAACCTCATATTGATACCTTTTACCTCTTGGAAGATTTTCTTTAAAAGTTTATTTCGGCACACGTGAAACAAATAATATCACCATGAAATAAATCAAAATGCAAATATAATCTACAACATTTTATTCACCAAAAGATATGTATCATATAATAGTTTAACAAAAATAGCTTAGTGCTGGTCGCGATTGTGGCGCCAAACGTTTTTGCTTATAAGTATGCTTTTCCATTTTGGGCACTGCTTCATGTTGCCTGGCTGCTTCTTGTTCCCCTAAAATGAATGACTTTATTAATAGGCGGAAAGGATTCTGCAGTCTCAACACAGTCAGCAGTTTGACTGAAGCACGTACCTTTGGTTTGAAGAACTTTAGATGATTTTGTAAATGGATCATTAGGGCATTATCTGTTGGAAATAGCGCCCCACACTCAGTACACTTCCATGGCTGGAAAGAAAAGTGCTTTTTAAAAATACTAGAATCACTCATATTTTAAGGTAAGATAAGTTTTAATTCAATCAAACAAACAAATAATATCTTAACTTGGTGTCCATCTTGCACTGAATCTAGTATCTGCATGATCAAAAAGAAAAGAAAAAAAGGTTAGAATGATCAGTATCTAGAACTTTTACCTTCTTATCTACTTGTGACATCACAACTTTTAAAGCAGGAACACTGATAAAATTTAAGGCACCTCATAACACTTGATATTTCTATCCAAACCTTAACCATACTTAACCCCAAACTCAACACATTACATCAATATAAAAACAAATATTGTTCAGCATGACTGGTTTTACTACTCAAACATGATTTTTTTTTTTTCAAAACAAATTTTAGACAGTCTGTGACACAAAAGCATTCACTATTAATAAGATTTTTTACAAAATATTCAGAAATACGTACTTTTGCGGTTGTCAACAAAAACAAAGTCCTTTGACTGTAAATAACCTGTCTTTTCTGGCCGTGACAAGGTCCCTGTCAGGCAGAGATTGACCGCCGATTGCCACTCTTCTGCGGCAGCTTGATGTATAAATTGTAAACAAGCTTTTCTTAATCAAAGTCGTTTTGAACCACTAACACATTTTATATTTTGACAGAATATAATGGAATGTCATTATCTGTTGTAATTGTACGAATGTGCGATGCAACTTGATACTGTTGGCGAAGTAGGGAAGGCACAAATTAACATAACACGTAGAGACCGGAAATGGAACTAGTTTATTTTGTTTTCTGAGATCTCGAGGTAAACGTTGGGAGCGCTCCTATCGTAGGTCAGGGTCGGTCAGACTTCCCTCCAGTGCTGCCCCCTATGTGTGGGCGTGTGTGTGTTCACAACATTATCAGCAAAGCACTGGACGGTTGGCTCCCTGTCAGGCAGAGATCCACCGCCGCTTACCACTGTTCTGCGGCTGAGCTTCAGGTATAAATCGTACTGGTACTTGTGCTTTTATTCATTTAAGTCAATGTGAACCACTTCCTCAATTTATTGCCACAGAATATACTGCAACTTCATTTTAATGTTCACAATTGAATTGGAGGTAGAGGTATGAGGTATTTTGAGGAATCATAAATGTTATCACTGTTCCTGCAGTAAAAATTGTGATTTTACAATGTAGATTACTGCATAAAAATCATTACCTAAAGAAGTTTCTAGTCTTTTCTTTTCCTTTTGATCATGCAGCTATTTGAAGTTATCATTGCAGCATTGCAGATATCATTGCAAGATGGAGGAGGTAAGGTATTGCTTGTTTGTTTGATTAAAATACAACCTAACCTTTATGAAAATTGCAGTGTTTCGTTATATTCAATAAGCACTTTTCTTTCTAGCAATGGAAATGTACCGAGTGTGGGATGGAGTTTTCGCAAAAATCTAGCCTAATGCTTCATCTAAAGTCCCACATAAAAAAGATGTCTGATCCGGTACGTGTTTCAGCCAAAGTGTGGAATGTGTTGGGAGTGGTTAATGCTTTCGGGTACACAATGAAGTCATGATTGGCTGAGCGATTAGCGAAGCCCATTACTCCACTGACCGGAAAAGTTTCATTCTGTCCGTCTGTTTGTTTGTTTGTTTGTCTGTCTGTCTGTCCGCACGATAACTCGAAAAAGAATTGAGATAGCGACCTGGGATTTTCAGGGTCGTTTTGTATCATAAAAAGACAGATCGAGTTCG
>NW_026267394.1:23803-27334 GCF_000697945.3 Frankliniella occidentalis | reverse complement strand
CTCAGATTTTTTCCATTTTCCTCCCAAAAATCAGACCTTGTGTTGACTGGATAGCGCAATACCACCAATGTTCTTGTTTCAAAGCTCTCTTTCTGTTTGAGACCGTATCGTAACGACGTTACGACGATATACCGTAACGTAACGCGTTACATTTTTGATCAGAGGTGTATAGTATCGCGATACGATAACTCGGAGTGAATGTTATCGTAACGTATCGCGATACATTTTTTTTGTATCGTTAACAACCCTGCTGCTCTGTCAAACGGTTTTGAAGGATTAAGCAAGTCTCCTTGATTTTAGCTGACGCTGACACTGAAGAGCCATCAACTAGTGCTGGTGGAAATCCCATCGATGTACTACTGGGTATGTGTGAGTGAGTGAGTGAGTGAGTGAGTGAGTGAGTGACAAGGAGATGGTCGCAATTTTCCTGTCCATTGATTTTCTTTATTATAATACCATTGTTTTTGCTTTTGCAGGAGATGAACCTTTTGAAGAAAATCTAGCGCAAGAAGGGGATGATCATAATCTCAATCTATTCCCAGGAAAAGATCAGCAAGAAAATACTTTACAGGAAGGAAATCAACGTCTTCGGTCTCAAGAAGATATGTTTGCTGAGAATGACGAAGGTATTTTTCTTTTTCAAAGTTTATTACAAATAATTTCTTTTGTTATTAAAGTCACTTTTATATGCAAGTTTATACTCTCTTGATGGTGAACGTATGACTGTCAAATATATTGGTTGCTTGGGTTTCAATTTCCTGGCAAACTGGGGTATTGTATTGTCCAATACTTACTGCTGTAATTTTTGAAAATAAGTTTAGCTATAGGTCTCATTGCAGAAATTTATTTTTGAACTATGGTTGCATTATTTTTTTTTTTATTTTAGCTGTTGCTTATATTGCAGGGACTAATGCTGCTACTTGCCAAGAAGAGCATCCACAGAACTTGACTGGTTCCGGTTCTTTTGTTATCATTGGCCATGACCTAGAAGGTAAGTCATCAATTTGACTTTTTTTTTTACTATTCATTCAACACTTCATTTTTTTTTAAGATGAAGAAAATTATCTAGGTTGGCATTGTTCTTATTATCTTTTTTTTTACAGTTGACAGCGAGAATATAGTCATGTCATCCCAGGTAGTTCTAAGTCTTAATGCTGATGGTAAGCTTCATCTTATAGCACACAGTTATTGAAAATTTTAGAACTTTTTCATAGTTATTTTTTTAAATTTCAGGTGACAAATGCTCATTTTACTCAGAGGGTGATTCGTGTGATGATCCCCCACATATCAATTGTCAACAAATTTCAAGGGAGGAAATGGTTGCCCTTGTATGGGCTTCAGGCAAATTTGATTCGGAGGAATTTTCTACAATTTGTTCATCACACTACAAAGAGATGCTGGGTGATGTTTTGCCTGATCTGCCACTGCGAGAGACAAAACGAAATGAATGCTGCAATCCATTTAAAAAACATTTCTCTACAATAACACAGGCACTTCGTAAAATATCTTTAATATTTGCACTTAAAGCTAAGGAAAGAGGTGTATCTATAAAATCAAATGATCATGTTTGTGCCAAATGTCGAACAGAAATTTTATCCATGGAGAAACAACAAGGTGGCCAAGAACTCAAAGAAGCTTCACAAAATTCTGATACCATTCAAAAATCAGAATCTGGGAGCAGTTATGAATCTCCGTCCATTGTCTCCTTTAAAGCCAAAATCAAGTTAGAAAAATTTGGAGTTTCGCCTACTTTTAAATTTGAGAGATATCGACAAGGAAGAATAACAGCAGCTCTTAAAAAAATTGAAGACTGTTCTGCTGTTATCACTAAAGACATATGTGAGTTGTATGATGTGACAGAAGAAGAACTTTCTGCTGGGAACCCCTCAACTGATTTTAGGGAATTCCTTTTATCCATCAAACAATTATTACCTGATAGCTCAACTAGAAGAAAAGTTCAGCTGTTGACTGTGTGCCCCTTGTCATGGACACCCGCACAAGCTTCTAAATTTTTTGATGCCAGCCGATATCTCATTATCAAGTCAAGAAAATTGAGAGAAGATTACGGAATTTTATCAGAACCAGCTCCGGTTCACAGGAAGAAAATATCACAAGAAACAAGGTTGGCTGTTCAAGAATATTATGAAAGGGATGATGTTTCACGGATGATGCCGGGGAAAAAAGATTGTGTGAGTGTGGCAAGGAATGTGCACAAGCAAAAGAGGCTTCTACTTCTGAACCTTAATGAATTATACCAGCAATTTTTAAAGGATACTGAATTGAAAATTGGCTTGTCCTTCTTTTGCTCACTGAAACCCAAGTGGTGTGTCTATGCTGGTGCTGCTGGAACCCACAATGTTTGTGTGTGCCTGATTCATCAAAACTTAAAACTGCTTCTGCATTCATTACCAGGGAATATTGATTTCAAAAGTATGATTGATGAATTGGTATGTGATAAAGACAGTCGAGTGTGCCGTCTCAGGCTCTGTTCACAGTGCCCTAATCATGAACAAATAATGGATGTTTTAACTCAAAAAATACTTACGTATTTAGAGATTATACCTACAGCTGAAGATACCGATACAGAGGAAGAAATAAATGCTGTAATGAATGACGTTGTTGAGTATCAACAGTGGGTCTCTACTGACAGAGCAGAATTACTGACAACCTCTGCTACTATACTAGAAGTTGTTGATAAAACTGCAAAAGATTTAGAAAAAGTTATTGTTCATGATTTTATTGCCTGGAAACAATCACAATATTTGCTAAATGAAAAAGAAAACATGCCTGTGTCCAAAGCTGTAATCCTGATGGATTTCAGCATGAATTATTCCACTACTATTCAAGACGTTGTTCAAGCACAACATTGGAAGAAGGAGCAGGCATCAGTTCACCCTGCCGTTGTTTATTACAAAGATGAGAGTAACGCATTGTGCCTTCAAAGCCTGTGTTATATATCAGACGACTTGGACCATGACGTCGCTTTTGTACTGGTCACTCAGAGGTATGTAACTAACTACATAAAAGAGAAATTCCCATGGATCAAGGAAGTGGAGTACATGACTGATGGGTGTGCCAAACAATACAAAAACAAGCAAGTATTTTTAAATCTGTCAAGACACAAAGAAATGTTTGGCCTCAATGCCTCCTTCAGCTTTTTTGCCACAAGTCATGGCAAGTCTCCCTGCGATGGAATAGGTGGGACTGTTAAAAGAGAGGCGACTATAGCAAGCTTGCAACGTCCCTTTGACAAACAGATAATTGGCGCTGAAAAATTATTTCAGTTCTGGAAAGGAAGAGACTCTAAGATCCACTTTGAGTTTCTCTCTAAACATGAGATTGGTGCCGCAAGGATTGAACAAAAACTGTTTGGACTTCAGCCCACCACCATACCTGGAACAAGGTCATTCCACAAATTTGTACCTATAGCTGGTAAGATATCATATGGAATTAGTTTATGATGGCACAAACTCACAGTGGCGCCCACAATTTTCCTGTGTACCCGTGCAAACCACTCTATGTACCTACCTT
>NW_026267394.1:22333-23753 GCF_000697945.3 Frankliniella occidentalis | reverse complement strand
ACCTTTGTCTGTAAATAACCTGTCTTTTCTGGCTGTGACAAGGTGCCTGTCAGGCAGAGATTGGCCACCGATTACCACTCTTCTGCGGCAGCTTGATGTCTAAATTGTAAACAAGCTTTTCTACATCAAAGTCGTTTTGAACCGCTTACACATTTTATATTTTGGCAGAATATAATGGAATGTCATTATCAGCAAAGCACTACTGGACAGTTGGGTCCCTGTCGGGCAGAGATCCACCGCCGCTTACCTCTGTTCTCCAGCTAAGCTTGAGGTATACTTGTGCTTTTATAGATTTAAGTCATCCACTTCCTCAATTTATTCCCACATGAATACTGCAACGTCTTGGGTCTACAGCATTAAAATCAAACCTTAAGAAGTGCAGCATTGCAGATATCATTCCAAGATGGAGAAGGTAAGGTATTGCTTGTTTGTTTGATTAAAATACAACCTAACCTTTATGAAAATTGCAGTGTTTCGTTATTTTCAATAGGCACTTTTCTTTCTAGCAATGGAAATGTACCGAGGGCGGGATGGAGTTTTCGCAAAAATCTAGCTTAATGCTTCATCTGAAGGCCCACATAAAACAGATGTCTAATCCGGCACGTGTTTCAGCCAAAGTGTGGAATGTGTTGGGAGTGGTTAATGCTTTTGGGTACATTATAAAGTCGTGATATTTCAGGAACCCCGCTCTTCAAAGCAGAGTGGGACCAGGAAAACTTGTCCACGTTGTGGTGCTGTCCTACTTAGCAAAAACTTCCATCGCCACCCTTGCTAGATACAATTTTCAATAAAGTGTAGTCAAAAACAGTTTGGTTGATTTTGATTTATTTAGATGATGTAACCTATTCCTTTTCTGTTTACTTTGTTCTCTTAAAAACATAAGCCTTATCCCTGAGCAATGTATAAGGAACGTTATGGAAAATTACATAGGAAAATTACATGCCAAAAAACTATTGTCTTGGCATGGCAAAAAGATAATAAATGAAAATTTGAGCAACCCAGTGTGTGTTCCAGTCCTGCAAAATATTCCCAGCCCTCACACTGATCTTTACCATCTGCAACAAAAGCAGAAAAAGTAATAAGTAACATTGTCATCTGAATTCCAACTAATGTTGAGTGCGAGTAAAAAGATGATAGACAATGAATGAGCCTTCAATTTTGTACAGGAACAGCATTGTGCCAACTCTGCTGGAACCTCATATTGCCGATATTTTAGGTCTGTGTTTGGAGAACAGTGTTTCAGAGAAATTGCATTCGGCAACCAAGTTACCTCTCATGGCATTCAATACTCTCTGCTTGAGAGGTGTTGGTCACATGCTCTAGTGGTTACAAAAAGCTTAGAGTCTTTGTTATTAAAGTACTGGGGATTCTCAACAAAGAATGCTACCTAGTAAGTTCATTTGAACAAGCTGTTTTGCTG
>NW_026267394.1:15282-15743 GCF_000697945.3 Frankliniella occidentalis | reverse complement strand
TATGTTTCTATGGACGAGTGGAAAACGCTATGTGAGCGTCGAAATTTAAAGCATACTATCATTGCGAGGAAACTTCTCGAAATGGTTTTCAGAGCGGATGCGTTGATTACTTGCTCCCTTCAAGGTAGAGCCCAAAAGGGCCCTCTTGGTAAAACAGAGAGACCCCGCCCAGGTCTGAACCCAGCAGGTGTTGCTGCAATTTTAGGTATGTGTAGCAGTAATTCTGCTGATGCTAGATAATTTATGAAACATGTGTAATAATAACAGACTTATTTTTGCAGCAAAAGCAATGCTGATGGTAGAACACTTGAAACTGAAAAGGTGTAATGAGAGTGATGTAAAGAAGCAAATGGACACCAAAATATCTGAAGTCCGAAGCTCGGCCAAGAAAGAACCAGAAGCCAGAGCAGCAAGGCTGGCTCGTCGAGAGATGCATGATGTTGCTACTGCTTTTGCTACTG
>NW_026267394.1:13821-14816 GCF_000697945.3 Frankliniella occidentalis | reverse complement strand
AAATGTCTCTGTGATTTTATGCCAATTTCAAATTAGCACTTTGCTATGTTTGAAAATATTTTTGAAATTATTATCTCATATTTTATATGAGACTGATCAATCACTACAATTTTTGCCAAAGTACATCTTTTCATGTTCTCTTAACACATGTAAGTTTGGGGTTAATTTTAATTAGTTGAACATTTTGACTCGTGTAAGTTTTAAGGGTAGGAGGTAGGAGGTTAGTCCCTCCCTCCTCCCCTCAAATATTATTGTTTCTGCTACTTTATTTTAATGTACAATTTGTTCTTCCCTGTGGCATTGCTTCAAACATCAGTGCCACCAGTTATGAGACTCATCATCAGTACAAATATCGTATACTCTTAACATACTATGCAAGTTTATTAGATATTTGAATTATCTTTACAGTTTGACTGAGTTTAACTTATCATGTAAGCTCTAAGGGTAGGAGGGAGGAGGGTAGCCCCTTCCTCCTCCCCTCAATATTATTGTTTCTACTATATTTCAAAATGTAATTTGTTCTTCTTACCCTAATGTCATTGCTTCAAATAATAGTGCCACCAGTTCTGTCCTACCCCAATTTGCTTATCGTGTGCATATTGGACAAACAGTTCTGCACAAAACTCATATCTGGGAGCTGATATGTCACCAGATCTGGGCCCAGTCCTGCGCAACGAAATCCGACGCTCGCATTTGTCCGATCCGGATACAGATCTGCCTCCGATCTGCACCCATATCTGCCTTCAAATTATAAACCTGCCTATATAAGACCATGTCTGCACTCAGATCCCAGCCTGATCACATCTGAAACCATACCTGACAACAGTTCTGTACACCCATTTCTGGGATCCGACATGTCACTAGGTCTGGACCCAGTCCTGCGCAAACGAAATCCGACGCTCGCATTTGACCGATCTGGATACAAACCTGCCTCCGATCTGAACCCATATCTGCCTTCAAATTATAAACCTGCCTATATGAGACCATGTCTGCAT
>NW_026267394.1:12083-13771 GCF_000697945.3 Frankliniella occidentalis | reverse complement strand
TTTTCACTCCTATAATGTCAGCCACACTCTAAACGGGAAAAGACAAGTGTAGATGTTTCAGGCACAATAACGGATTAATACCTACACTGTTAAATTCCTACAAAGCAATAATGTGGTATAGGTACGACTTGCATCTAGGTATAGACAAATTTGTATCTAATGGAGATGTTCACAAGGAAACATCGAACGTAGATGCCATAATGCTTCTCCCGTTTTAGAGGGCTGGGCGTCTTCTTGTGAACGCCTGATGTAACACTAAGGGCACCTATCGGCGGATGACACACCGGCGCTGCCGGTGAGAACGATGACGTCCGCCAGTGGCAAAGGGCTACTGCCCCTCCTTGCACCCCCATACCCTATACACTTATACTCACAATCTCTCCTGTTTCTGCCTCTTTTCCTTTTCTCCTCTCCTCTTTTCTCTCCTTCCTCCTCTTTCTCCTTCTCTCCTCTCCTTTCTCTTTCTCCCCTTTCTCTCCCTCTCATGTACCTACCTTGTAAAGATTTGTACCTGTGCGCGTGCATCGCGTGGACCATAGTTTGGGCGCCACTGCAAACTGATCAGCTGTCTCACTGTAATAATTGTTAATTTTCAGAGTTCACTATTTCCTGCAAGAGGTTCAGCTTGGATGATAACTACTCCTTAACACACCGGCTAGGCTATAAGAGACCCGAAATATTGCCCTATGATGCTGGAAGTTTCGTCTTGCTGACCATTGATGGTGAACGCTACATAGCACTAATTTCTGATTTAAATTTAGAGGAAGATGAAGCAGATGTGATCCTGCTTACCCCTCGTCCACCAAGCAGGAAATATACTTGGCCAGGAGAGACATTATCATTTGTTGTACCCTTCCCTCACATTCTCTGCTCAGTCAATCTTAAAGAGCAGGACAACAATTGGTACAAAATTAGTAAAGAAGATGATGATAGGGTAAAATTGTTACTTGGAACACCTGCCAACTAATTGTGTAAAACTCACCAGCCTAAATTTAACTGTCTTTTCAAAAATATTGAAGAGTGTTAAAACTCTCGTACTGTAAACAATAATTTAGGCTTCTCAATTTCTATTGTTCAATTCAGAAAAATACAAATAAATGTTATAGTACCCACTGTGAATCATGTTTTTTTTTGTGTTTTTAATGATTCATCAAGCCATTCTCACCACCCGCTCCCACAGCCCCCTACCCAAAATAAACAAAACACATTGCGCTGCTGGCGGACACGACAGTCACGACGCCCTCCGCGGCCCGCACCCCTCCGGAGTCCGACGACGTCGTCGGCGTCGGTGGCCTTGTCCGCTGAGGGCCGCGCTCGTGCCCCTGTTCAGCCCGGGGAGTTCATCGGTGCCCTGTTAGGCTGAGGGTGAGGGGTGAGGTCCGCTCCCCGCACCCCGTCTTGCAGGCGGGCGGCGGGGACGGTGCTCTCCGCTCGGGCTGGCGCTGCTTGCTGACACCATCTCGTGGTCAAAGCTGCCGCGCCGAGCACCCCGACATCGGCGTCATCCACCAAGAACACCTGCGTGGTAGGCAACCAGGCTGCACGGAGTGCAGTTGGGTTGCCTACCTGCCAGGCGCCCTGGGCTGCGGGGTGGTTTAGCCCAGGGAGGGCTCGTCTAAGCAAAACTACGTTGCGGCATCGTTTTTTCGACCAAATTTGAAATATACAACGTTTTCTAAACTAAAACT
>NW_026267394.1:10569-10835 GCF_000697945.3 Frankliniella occidentalis | reverse complement strand
GGCGGCTTCCTGGGCGAAGACCTGATGATCGGCACCCTGCACCACGCCCTGCTGCCCGGCGTCCTGCTGGACGACGCCCTGCTGGACGACGCCCTGCTGCACGACGCCCTGCTGCACGACGCCCTGCTGTACGGCGCCCTGCTGGACGACGCCCTGCTGAAAAGCAACATTCTGCTGGACAACGGCATGTTGGGGTTGGGGTCGGCCACGGCCAGTTCTAGGGTGTGACCCACGGTAGCAAAAGTTTTTGACACTTGTTTTTATAG
>NW_026267394.1:6692-6970 GCF_000697945.3 Frankliniella occidentalis | reverse complement strand
GTTTTCTTTATCCTCGCATTCTCCTGCATTTTAGCTTTACCGGAATTCTTTATTCCAAAAAAAGACCTATATTTTTTAAAACTTTTTCTTTCCTTCTTATTTTTCCTCTCCTTTTCTTTTACTCCCCTTCTTCCTCCTCTTTTTTCTCTTCTCCTCTTTTCTCCTTCTCCCTCCTTGCCCTTTCTTCTCTATTTTTTCCGTGCTTCCGAAGGCTTTGGGGCCAATCAGACCATAATCGCAATCTGCCATCCCATCTGACCAAATCTGACCACAGATTT
>NW_026267394.1:5657-6642 GCF_000697945.3 Frankliniella occidentalis | reverse complement strand
CTAAACAAATCAAATTTAAAACTTAAACATTCAAAATAAGACAGAATCCGTGATTGGTTGGTTCTGTATATTTATGGCCGTGGTCTTCTGATCAGTATAAGGTGCCACGCAGAGATCAGATTTCTTGTTTCTGTTTGAGCCCGAGAAGAACCAAACACTGATATAACAAAGGTAGAAAGTTGCACACCAATTGGCGTGGTTTTCGAATGTGCAAATTTTGCACACTTCCTGGTGCAAAGGGTCCCCCACTTCCAAAGTAAATTTACAAAAAGTTGGTGGGTCAACGAGTAATTGTCGCGAGTTAGACGCGAGTATGGATAAATTATTTGAAAGTTTTGCGCAATTTTCCCGTGAATTTATCGCGAGTCTTCGCAAATTTTCACAAGAAGTTGCGAGTTTTCGCGACTTTGACGCGAGTTGGGCGTGGGAAAGGGTACAACGAGTTGGCTAGTGGAGGACCTCTCGTCCTGGTGTCGAACTTTAACTCAACATCACGAAGTGTCCAAACTTTGCACACTTCACAAACGTTTAGGCAACTGCACACCGTTGTGGGAGTTTTGACACTTGGTGTGGGTTTCCTGAACTAACTGTTATGAAGTCCAGTGTGTAATGTTCAAACTTGGCACACTATGTAGTATGCTATATATGTTTGAACACCATGAAGTGTGCTAATCAAAGATAGGCAAAAATAATGTGTACCCGTTATGTTTACTAGTTTTCCCAGTTAAGCCGTGCGTTTCCCAGTAAAGAAGTCACTTATTTTTTACTGTCTCCTAGTCTGAACAGAGAGGCTTATGTCCGTAATTTCTAGTTTTGAAACCATTGCAAAGACTTAAGGTTCCACTCCAGGAAGCTGTGTCATGAATTTTCGGACAACTGAGAGTGCTTTAAGTCCTTCTCCTTGAGTAATAACTTCCTGTTCCAAACCGTCTTTAGCAATGGTCTCGTCGTCATTAACGTCAACGTCTACTTCATCGGGAACTTT
>NW_026267394.1:0-340 GCF_000697945.3 Frankliniella occidentalis | reverse complement strand
AAAAATCGTTCGACACTGGCACTAGATGGCAGCCCAGTTTTAAACTTAAGGAATAGTTCGCCTAGACGAGGGAACTCTCTCTTCCCATCAGGTCCCTTGGCGTAACATCTATGAACTGTCCAAGAACGGTTAACTTTTGAGAAATATCTTTCCAGCTCTTGTTCTGCAGTTTCATTGGATGCACTTTCACTATTATTGGGTTGACCTCCTAGGAAGCCAAAAAATTTACCCTCCGGATCCAAATTGATACCTTCCGTCAAGGAAGGCTCAGTCGCGCCACCGCTGCTGAAAAGGGCTTGGCCGAGCGACGGCTACTGTAAGCGGCTCAGTCGGCGGGAGG
>NW_026267393.1:374593-378058 GCF_000697945.3 Frankliniella occidentalis | reverse complement strand
GCATCGGAAAAATGGTGATTGAGGAGGTTTAGTGTGTGCTCATTACTACCAAAAACCTCAAAAATGTGTAATTTGCGTGGCTATCGCAGGTATCCGAATTGTCTAACCTGTGTTTGTGGCCGAACCATAGGTTGCCCTCGCCCTCGCCTTTGGCTGAACAATATTCTTGTGTCAGCTCGATCAGAGTCTTTGAGTGTGTCCGAATTTTCGAATGTGTCGACACATTTCAATTTGTGAATTAAAAATCTCTTTTATCTGATACAACTATTGCCTGTCCATATTTTTCTGACATCATAACCGGTCAGATATGTAGTTTATATATTTAGAATTGATGTTAAATTCTTTGATGTCCGCTCTCTGGTCCTTGTTCAGTTGGTTCCAGTTGTGAAATATATCTGTTCCGCAGCTTGCGTGCTGCTTTAGTCATGAAGTCACTGAAGATTCGCAACAGTGTTTCAAAGAAAAACCTTTATTTTTCTAATTTACTGTTGATCAATTGCAGCACAGGAATGGTCAGAACTCACGTAAGTAATCAATAGTTGTTTATATGGTCTATTAGTGGAATCTGAGCCGGCAAACTATTTAGTAAAACATGAACCACATCTTTGAAGATAACTGTCAGCATGTTTTATGACAATCAGCTTAGGAGCCAGATTGTTCAAGGCTTTTTAAAAAATCTCTGAGAAGTATACTTGGGTCCTAGCTCAGAACTTTTGTCTTTCTCCTGTATATGTGTTCTAGACGCATTTCAGATATGGATATAGAACCTTCTGACATCAAGATGGAGCCACCCAGTAGTCCTACGGATCAACTGGATTCGGAGATCCAAGTAATGCTATATATTTGCATATCAAATGGACTAATTGAGTATATACTTCTTATGGTACATTTTTATCCGGTCTGCATCATCCAGGTTGAGGAGATGGATATCAAACCAATAGTTTATGATTTACTCAAGGTTGAACCGACTGAGGAAACCCAGATAAATGAGCAGTATTCTACTGTTCAAAGTGATGCGGTGGTGCACGGAAATGTAAGCCCAGATCCCATTTACAGGCTGTATCAAGTTAAGGGAAATAAGCAGATAAGCATATAAACACATAAGCGGTTGCTGCGAATGCCAAAACTGTGACAATGTGACCGATATTTTTGATGGTTCATTCACTTCCGGTTTACTTCTGAAAAATTTAAAAGCTGTCGGCAGAACTTCGGGTGCAGGCAGAAAGGCGGGATTGACCAAAGCATCTTTTACTCTGCAAACCCAAGTGTGTAGTGTGTACTAAGTAACACTCTTCCTTGTACATGCTTGCCATCATGCATACAAGTGTGTACATGGCAAGTCGACTTGCGAAGTACACAGTACAGTGCACTTCCGTACTGCAAGATGAGGATAACATTTTACTACCATCGCATATACTAGTGTTTACTTCACAAGCCGACTGTTGCTATCAGTCGACTTGCCATAAGTACACACTCACAAGAAAGAGTGTACTTAGTACACACTTGGGTTTCCAGAGTATGCTTTTACCTTCTCCTTATTTCCCTTAAAATAATACCGTAAGTCAATATTAGAAATTAAGGTGTTATAACATTTGCGTATTCTAACTTATCTTCGCATTTACTGCCATTTAGGGTGAGACAGCGATTCAGGCTCGACGAACTACTGCAGCTGACATCATAGCCATTAAGGACCTGTTCCATCTTTTCGAGGAGTTTAAGACCATGGCAACCTCTGAAAGATCTGTGGCCTGTTCTCAATCTCTGGGGTGCCATGTAGCAGTTCACTGTCCTGTGTGTGGGGCCGCCTTTATCGGACTTTATGACAATATAGCGCAACTCTACAATCATTTTCAGTTAGCGCATTCCAACGAATGTGTTGAGCTTACTTTTGCAGATGCAATCTCATACATGAGAAGAGCTCTTGACTTTGATGAAAGGGTGGTCAGCGTCATATACCAAAACCGTGGCTGATTATTGTCAGCACAATCATGCATCTCATACGTAGAGCGGCCTTCATAAAACGTTATATAATGGGCCATCCATATTACGTGACCGATTTAGATGGGTGGGTGGGTTTGGTCTCGCACTACGGCCAGTCACGTGGGTGGGTATGGGGTGGGTATGGCGCAGGTCACGTAGTATTTTTTAGACGACCTGATTAGCACCGAAACAAACGCCCGCGTCGTCTGCTCTCTGGAGCTGCGACTGCGGCTGCGTGGCGCGCTCGCGTGCCTCGGCCGGCTGCCGGCTTGGCCTGCATTTAAGCTTGCCTAATATTATGCGAACGAGTCGTGCACATTACTGTCTTAAAAATATGCGCACGAAGACCTTCGTGTGCATTGCTCCCGAAGACTTACGCTCACGAAGACCTTCGTGCTCATTATATCGTAATAGTTACGCGCACGAGCCAAACAAGAAATAGTACTATCTCTTGGCTTGAGTAAGACGACCGCGAGCTCCAATGATCGTGCACATAAAATTTATAATGGTGCGCGCACGAGCCGGGCACGCATCACCCAAAATGTTATGTGCACGACTCGTGCGCGCACCACCAGGAGCGTTATGCGCACGAAGGTAAAGTAGATTTAAAAAGCTAAATGTTTTATAAAATCCTGAACATTTTTGAAGTGAACAGATGTTGCTCTCTCTTATACACTCCCTCACACACCAGTGCATCTCGCTTATCGAGGGGGCTGGGAATTGTCGGAAATATCTATTCTTCCCGAAGCTCGTGTAATAAGCACCATGGCCATGAAAAGCCCACATTATTCAATGTGGTCTAAAAAGGCTTCACGTGCGCATACCGGGCCTCAAATTAGAAATCGTTTTGTGAATGTTGTTCTTACATGTTCTTACAATGTTGGAGTAGTCCGACCCGCACCACGCTCGCCGCGCCCCGCTCGCCGCGCCACGCCATGCTCACCGCGCCTTGCTCGCCGCGCCTTGCTCGCCGCGCCGTGCTCGCCGCGCCATGCTTACCACGCCACGCTCGCCGTTACACGCCACAATTGCCACGCCACGCTCGCCGCACTGAATGCCGCGTTCAAAGCCGCGTTCAATGCAATGCCTATAGCCGCCCCTGCGCCCCGTCACGTTGCGCTTTAGCGCATGCGAAGCCTAACAGACGTTGTGTGACTGTTAACACGTGCAGTGCTGCGCGACCACAGTGTGGTCACGCTTTGGTGACTTCGTTTGCCGGCCTCGTTTTGAGATCCGTTGTTGTTCTTGTTCTCCACGGCTTCCGATTCTTGCCATTGTTTTGGCCCTGCCACTTTTCAACGCCATGCTCGGCTAGGGCGTTATGTCGCTTATGGGCCCCGCTTGTATGTCGGCCGAAACGACGCTGCCGCCAGCCGGAATGTGAACAGCTCGTTGTGCCATTATGTATAGTGCTGTGTGAAGCACTTATTTGTGAGATGTGAAATGTGTGAAGTGTGAATTTGAAGTCAACATTGTAATCTCCAG
>NW_026267393.1:370189-374543 GCF_000697945.3 Frankliniella occidentalis | reverse complement strand
CAATCATTTTCAGTTAGCGCATTCCAACGAATGTGTTGAGCTTACTTTTGAAGCCGAAGAGACGTATGCAGATGCCGAGGGGGCCACTACATCGATTAAGGATGTACACAGGATTACGTGATTACAGGGATTACACGTGAATTTGGAGTGATTACACGTGAATTTGGAGTGATTACACGTGAATTTGGTTGAATTTCAGGCTTTAAAACCATCAAATTTGGACAAAAAAGTAAAATTTAGTGATAATGTTTTAAAATTTGGCCAAGGATTACACGGAATAGATAAGGATTACGTAGGGAGTACACCCTCATCTGTACACAGGATTACGCGAGTGGTGGCCCCCTCGGCAGATGCAATCTCATACATGAGAAGAGCTCTTGACTTTGATGAAAGGGTGGTCAGCGTCATATACCAAAACCGTGGCTGATTATTGTCAGCACAATCATGCATCTCATACGTAGAGCGGCCTTCATAAAACGTTATATAATGGGCCATCCATATTACGTGACCGATTTAGATGGGTGGGTGGGTTTGGTCTCGCACTACGGCCAGTCACGTGGGTGGGTATGGGGTGGGTATGGCGCAGGTCACGTAGTATTTTTTAGACGACCTGATTAGCACCGAAACAAACGCCCGCGTCGTCTGCTCTCTGGAGCTGCGACTGCGGCTGCGTGGCGCGCTCGCGTGCCTCGGCCGGCTGCCGGCTTGGCCTGCATTTAAGCTTGCCTAATATTATGCGAACGAGTCGTGCACATTACTGTCTTAAAAATATGCGCACGAAGACCTTCGTGTGCATTGCTCCCGAAGACTTACGCTCACGAAGACCTTCGTGCTCATTATATCGTAATAGTTACGCGCACGAGCCAAACAAGAAATAGTACTATCTCTTGGCTTGAGTAAGACGACCGCGAGCTCCAATGATCGTGCACATAAAATTTATAATGGTGCGCGCACGAGCCGGGCACGCATCACCCAAAATGTTATGTGCACGACTCGTGCGCGCACCACCAGGAGCGTTATGCGCACGAAGGTAAAGTAGATTTAAAAAGCTAAATGTTTTATAAAATCCTGAACATTTTTGAAGTGAACAGATGTTGCTCTCTCTTATACACTCCCTCACACACCAGTGCATCTCGCTTATCGAGGGGGCTGGGAATTGTCGGAAATCTATTCTTCCCGAAGCTCGTGTAATAAGCACCATGGCCATGAAAAGCCCACATTATTCAATGTGGTCTAAAAAGGCTTCACGTGCGCATACCGGGCCTCAAATTAGAAATCGTTTTGTGAATGTTGTTCTTACATGTTCTTACAATGTTGGAGTAGTCCGACCCGCACCACGCTCGCCGCGCCCCGCTCGCCGCGCCACGCCATGCTCACCGCGCCTTGCTCGCCGCGCCGCCGCGCCGTGCTCGCCGCGCCATGCTTACCACGCCACGCTCGCCGTTACACGCCACAATTGCCACGCCACGCTCGCCGCACTGAATGCCGCGTTCAAAGCCGCGTTCAATGCAATGCCTATAGCCGCCCCTGCGCCCCGTCACGTTGCGCTTTAGCGCATGCGAAGCCTAACAGACGTTGTGTGACTGTTAACACGTGCAGTGCTGCGCGACCACAGTGTGGTCACGCTTTGGTGACTTCGTTTGCCGGCCTCGTTTTGAGATCCGTTGTTGTTCTTGTTCTCCACGGCTTCCGATTCTTGCCATTGTTTTGGCCCTGCCACTTTTCAACGCCATGCTCGGCTAGGGCGTTATGTCGCTTATGGGCCCCGCTTGTATGTCGGCCGAAACGACGCTGCCGCCAGCCGGAATGTGAACAGCTCGTTGTGCCATTATGTATAGTGCTGTGTGAAGCACTTATTTGTGAGATGTGAAATGTGTGAAGTGTGAATTTGAAGTCAACATTGTAATCTCCAGCGAGCGACTCGGCTTTGCCGTTTGCCCAGATTGTTATCTGTTTGTTGTGTTTATATGTACAGTGTATATTTATTTGGTATTGTGGGCCTACGTTCATGTATAGATTTCTTCGCTATAGCGTTTCTTGTGTATTGTAAGCTTTTCACCACTTTGGGTTATAGAGTTATGTTTTCGACAAGCTTTCGTACTCTTTTTGAGTTCTTGTTTATTGAAAGTTTTGCAGTGTATCTGCCTTAGTGTTTTTCTGAGCCACTGTGAAAAATATCATCGTAAATTTACAAAAGTTTTGTAAACTCGTATTATAATTTAAGTTGTAAATTTACAACTGCACATTTTTTACTCGCCAAGGGATTTGAAGTCGATACATACTGCATGTATTTTTACAATTTCGAATTGTAATTTTACAACTTGCGTCAAGGAAAATTTTCCTGTAAACCTACCTACTTTTTTTCACAGTGAGTGTTTACTGGTTTACTCTTGTTCAAAAATAGAGCCCGTCTGTATACTCTGTTTCACCCAAAGAATAAACTCAGGTAGTGCTAACCTGGGTCTGGCCTGCCCAACCCGGGCCCGACCCTCACCAGCTACCCGGCTCTGGTGTCACTTGTGGCCCGCCCCCGCACAGCGGGGAGCGGTGGCGTGGCGTGGCGGAACGAAATGGAGCGCCTGACTGACGCCTATCGAAGCAGCTGTTTGCGTTCAAATATTCGTTGAATAGGGTATTCCAGGCTATCTAAAACGGAAGTAGGAAAGAACAAACTCACTGACTTTTCTGCCGTGATGGCTTTGATTGGTTGAACTGATTACGTGTCACGACGGCGTTTCAGGTATGAAAAACTGTAAGGTCAGTTTCGAGCTCGCCCCCATATTTGAGAGGTTAGAATCGGACGAAACTACCATGGTAATTTCTCATACTGAGCAGACGGAAAGAGATTAATCGGCGAGTTTGTTCTTTTTCACTTCCGTTCTAGATAGACTGGAACACCCCCGACACGAAATTATTAGTGCGCTATGTGTGCGCGCTTAGAGCGTACACACAGCGACTCTAGCGCGCACTCATCCAGAGTACGCCGATGGTGGGCCACAGCGCGCGAGTGTTCGTTTCTTGTTTAGAGCAGCTTTTTTTTAAGAAAAACGAGGGGCAACATCGACCCTTCGCAAAAAATCTGATTTTTTTTTTCTGAGGTTCGTATGATACCCCTAGACAACATATCCAATTTTGAACCCGATCGGACATCCCTACGTGTAACGGCAAGAGGTGCAAGTTTCGCCTAACACTTTTTCCTTGTTTTCGTGTAAAAACGAAAAAACTCATTAAATCTCGCCCATGGCAAGTTCTGGCCACAGGCAAAGTGGTTTCCGAAGTAAAATGAGCTGGGGAATCCGAATCAGCTATCGGTTTTACGACCAGGTGAAGTTTAGGGGTCGATATTAGGTAAAAGACACCGTTTGCAGAGAAATGCCCAAATCTTGGGGTTTCTGTGTTCTTCAACGTACTTTTTTTTCTCTCACCGCCAAACTGTAGGGAAAGGACCAAAGTAACGTGTGTTGGCCATGGGAACCGTCTTACGCAGCCCCCGGGGTCCCCAGGGGAAAAAAACAGCAAAAATGGTCATTTTGGTGACAATTCAGCATACATTTTTACGATTCACATCTACCCTCTCCGCATTTGTTGGCTCTATCCCCCAAAGTTAGTCCCTAATAAGACCCCTTTCCCTGATTTTTCTGGGCGCTGTAGCTCAAAGGGTTCCGGAGATATCAGCATTTGAAGTTTTTGAAGGTTTTATTTTGAGTGTTTTGGCTAAAATGTCGAAAATTTGCATTTTCTGGAGCTAGGACTGTCCGGGACGGCAATCGACCACTGATCTCTACGTAAAACTACCTCAAGAATACGTTTCTGCCCGTGGAATTGCAGTATTTCAACTCCCTATTCAAATTTTGCCTCAAATTAGTGTTTTTTGAGTAACGACTCGTAACGTTTTACAGGCCACCAACGACCGACTTCCCATTCGAATTTTTTTATGTTTCTCAGGCTCAATAGATATTCTTTGACGAGCTCTTTCGAAGGCAGCCAACGAAAATAGTCGTGCCGGCCCTTACTTAGAAGCCCGACAAAAACGGGGAAAAATGTACATTTGGCCAAAATCTGGTGTTTTGTTGGAGTTTTGGTGCTAGTTTATAAGGATGTTCCGCACTAGTTACCAGTTCATGTTTTCTAAGCTAAACGGAAATTCTGAAAAATCAAAAAATTAAAAATATTTCAGTTTTGATGATGATTTTTTTTCAGAACCGTCAAAACTATAAGAAATACCCCAAAAAGCAAATTTTGTTTTGCGGAATCGGAAAGAGCACGTCATTGATGATAGGTCCCGTAACTAGTGCGGAACATCCTTACAAACTAGCACCAAAACTCCAACAAAACACCAGATTTTGGCCAAATT
>NW_026267393.1:367175-370139 GCF_000697945.3 Frankliniella occidentalis | reverse complement strand
AAATATTTGAGTTTTGATGATTTTTTTTTTTTTAGTACCGTCAAGGAATGTTCGTGTTCTTCAGGAAAGATTTTTCACGATCAGGTGACTTGAAAGGAGTTTCAAATGACAATTGCCGAGATGCAGGTGTTTTGGGTTGGTAAAGCTGAGCTTCCAAGAATATTGCCCATTCCAAAGGTGTCTTTATCCAAGTAATTTTCTGTTACTTTAATGTTGCTATCTAGTAATTTAGACCTTTTCTTTTCAATATCTTTCTGTTCTTGAAGCTTGGGATTTAAGGGAATTTTCTCTCCTAAAGCACGAGCAGCTTGTATATCCGTTGCCTTTGATTTACTTGATACAGTTTTCTTGGTGCGCAAACTGCGCTTCCCTTGTCCATCAGATTTCACATTCTCAACCTTCTCCTTACTTTTCGCATTGCTTTCTTTCATTTTTGAGAACTTTGATTGGAACTGCGCATCAGCTTTACCCAATGTAATCAAACATTCTAAAAGAACAAATGATCATTTAAAAAAATTTAACTATGAAAGTATAAGAAAGTGTAATAACCTTCAACAAATATTGCAAAACACCTATTATAGATTATGATGAAACAGTTTCTATAATGATTTTAACTATAAGAATGTTTTGGAATCAAAGCAGAAGGTGCAAAACATCACAACAATGTGGTTTGGATTCCAGACATTGGTGTTCAGTAAACCCAACAAATATCAGTAAAAATATGATACCGGATTGAGTAACGTTCTAAGATCATTTCAATTTCACACAGAAACATTTTACCTCGCAATTTACTAATAAGCTAATCACACAGTTCACATATTCAACTAGTGAGCCAAACACCAAGACTACAGAGGTTAGGAGGTTAGGTTCACTCTTCCGGAGTGAGTGAGAAACGAGTACGAACAGAACATAAATAGGCCTTTTCGCAAGGTTATGATGAGATGACTAGGAAACTAACTAGAAATTTTGAGTATTTGAGCAGGATAACGCCGATTTCCGACCAGAGTACTTGTCCAACATTACCCGGTGTTCTCTCCTCTTCGTTGACACAAGAAATGTCAACAATTGACGTTTGCTCGTCAACCATCCAGAACACAAGACACTTCATCTCTTTTTTCCTTGCTCATGTTGAACCAAACTTCCGACGAATCACTACGAAATCTAAAACCACAGTAGAAAGTACTAGCTATATGTACGCCAGACCACGTCTCGCGTAACAGGCTTCGCGATATCTCACGAAACACTGTTACGCTGCGACGCTGGCGCACATATAGCTAGGCCTGCGGTCGTCTTTGTCTTTCGTCTCTCCCTCTCTCTTTCTTCAAAAACATCCCCACGTCTGAGGTGAGCAATGCAGCTGACTTAAGAACGAATTGTCATTTGATCGGGAATGTCATCAAAATCAGGTCGGTGGAGGTTCAAAAAGAAGGCTGACGATGCTGTTTTGGTCAGTGGAAACAACAGTGATTCTTCGGATGATGAGACTAACCCCCTAAAAGGCCACGTCCACCAGGTAAACAACTTCTCTTCTGCTTTCAAACTTTTAGGCACCATTGGCAACGAAACAATTCATTTTATCTTGTTTCAGAGAAGAGTGATTCTCCAGGGGCCAGCGAAGAAAGCAAAGATGGAACCAGCGACCAGGAAAATTTACAAGGTTAGTGATGCAATAGCATTTCATGTAACAATCAGACCAACTTTCAAGCTAATATATTTTCTTTATCATTGTTGTTGATCAAGATTGTGATGGAGAACAAGCAGACTCTGATGCTAATTGTTCTGGTGGTGTAAGCTTTGAAGGACAACCCAACTGCGATGGACCCTGTTCAAGCCTGGCTTTTAAGGAACATAATAGCAGCGGTGAAGAACGAGGTCCCAATAATCATTGCGAGGACCATGACATGAATCAGCTAAATAGAGGTAAATAATTATACGGATATTTCTTATGAGCATTTGTTTCTTTATTTTCTGAACCTTACCAGGCCATACCAGGCATAACCCTCCCCCTTTCTCTTTTAGGAAACAATGTGACTATCATTAATAAGTTTTGCCTTCTTTTCAGATGTCGACATCCAGCCTGAACTTGGCCCTCAGGAAGATGAAGGCCTTGCGATTGATGAAGATATAGAGAGTGATGCTGCTTTGTCTGATGATGGAGATGATAGAGATGACAGTGGTGACAGTGATGATGGTGATGACGAAGATCAAGAAGAGGATGAGCATGAGGCCGAAGACATTCCACCCTTACAAAATCCCCAAGATGATCAACCTCTCTACAATGGAGCCCCTCTCACCCTCGCTGAAAGTATAACAGCCATCATGACATTTGTTCTCACCCATTCTTTAACTGGGAAATGTCTTATTGATCTCTTGACTCTCATCTCGCTTCACTGTCCTGTGAACAGCTTATGTGTGAAGTCGTTTTATAAGTTTAAAGACTTATTCAAAGGTGTGGGCGGGGAGATTTTAAAGTCCCATTATTTTTGTTCTGACTGCTATCGTCCACTAAGAACGAAAAACTCTGTTTGTAATCGATGTCCAGCAAACTCTGGAGTATTATATTTTATTGAAGTGCCTTTACTTCGTCAATTACAAATAATGTTTCGGAGGCCAGGTTTTGTTGGTAGCAGCACACTTCATCCAATCCAAATACCTCTAAGACCGATTGGAGGTAAAACGGAACAATGACTTCATTTACCTCCAAAAATCAATGCACCAAAAACACCACCAAGTATTGTACCTCCAAAATTTGGGGGTGATGAGGAGGTGGTCAGTAGACCAGAAAATCCCCTCCAAACACACAATGGAAAAGCCCTCCAATTTTAGATCAGCGCGCATGCCTCTAATGCTTTCCTCCAGATTTAGAGGTACTTTCAAAGCAGGCAAGGTGAAGAGGCGACAGACTCCAACATTCCCGTTTACCTCCAAAGTATTAACCTCCAAAGTTGAAAGCGATTCGTTAGT
>NW_026267393.1:365345-367125 GCF_000697945.3 Frankliniella occidentalis | reverse complement strand
CGTACACTCGCGAAACTTCGCAGGCTGAACTCCGCAACTCTAAAACTAAAAAGAAAATACTCGGTTTGACTATAGAGATGGGCGAACATGTTCGCATTCGATCGAACTCGAACGAACATCGAGCTGTTCGTGATCGCTCGAACACGAACATAAGGTGTTCGGATTCGAAATGTTCGGACACTACTCGAACAGAAGTTCGTAGGCGAACAAAATTGAAATATGTTTCAGAAATTCACCTGAAAAATGGGTATAATTGAGGGGGCAGTAGCAGTTTAATAAATAACTACAAGTTCACACGTTAATGAAACTATTGGAAACCAGAATGGATAGCTTTCATAACGAGTAAGCAAGAAAAATTGGTAATAATTACTCGTGTTCGGATCGAATTTGAACATTACATTGTTCGGTTCGGTTCGTTCGAAGAAAAAAATGCTTGTTCGTGTTCGTGTTCGTTCGAAGATTTTTGGACCAAATTTGTTCGAGTTCGTTCAAATTCGAACTGGCCTGTTCGCCCCTGACATTTTTATCACTGCTGAGAAGGTATCAAAGTCTTCAGGTGAGCGCAGAAGCCACTTGCGCTCCCTCTCCCTTGCCGTGCCGAAATGAATAAAATACTGGAAAACGGTTCATTGTGAATAACATAATTGTGTTTTACTTTGAAAGGAAAGCACAAAGAAGACGCATGTAATCCGCGTAGTAAGGCTACATCAGGAGCTATGTGTAGTCAGCAGGCAAGTTGAGGCGCTCTTCGCTGATAGCATGATGCATTACCTGCTTTGCTGTTTTTCCGTGCCTCTCATAAGCACCCTCCAGGTAAATCACTAACAATACTTTCAGCGAGCAGTATTTCTAAAATAGTATGGTTGTTAATGTCATGGCTGTCGCCGCCGTTTTCATTTAATATACCTGTGTCTGTTTAAGGTGCTACGGAACGACCTTGCTTTCCTCACATTCACTGGTGCTTTTATTAACCTGGCAGTTTTCATGCCAATAGCAGTTCTAAGCCAACGGCTGTCCGATGCTAGCATCGCCGTGCGAAGTGGCGCCTATACGGTAAGCGTAGGACAATAAGAACTGGCATACTCGATTCTAGAAACACTTTAGTTGTAGGCCTGGATTTATTTACCTGCTCTTCAGAGAGACTTTTTAGACGATCCCGTTAGAGGTCGGCTATACCGGACAAATCCTGCAATATTAGTGCTTGGCGTGCGCGTAGGGGAGCGGAGCGTTATATGATCGTCCTAACTGCCCCCCAGCCAACAATAACCACTGTGCACGCGACAATGTACACCAGGCGACGACCATTTTCTTACCTATTCCACAAACAATAAAATAGAGTCTCTTGCAACGATGTGCAAGCCTACTTGCCACCGGCTCGGACTGGCCCACCCGGGCGCCGGGGGATCCCCCGGTAGGCCCTCGGCCTAGCGAGGCCCCTTCCGCCTCGCGTAAATTAAAAAAAAGACAGGAAATTTTGTTCCGATCGTCCCCATATCGCTTTCTATGCGCTCTATGTTGGTCAAAAACATACTTTGACGTCCCAGGAGGGTGATTTGACCCGAAAATTTTCGCGCTCGCTTCGCTCGCGTTCTTTATTTACAGTAGGGTTACAAGAGGTTACAAGCCCCGGCAAGCACCCGTAAATGCTCAGATGCGGGGTTGTTCGTTCAACCATGTCCTACACCAGGAACGCGGCTTAAAACTCGGGGAAATTTAGGGAGAAAGGGTATGGAAATCGAGAGAAACTCAGGAAAAATGGAAATAAAAATTTTGCGGCAAC
>NW_026267393.1:361849-365295 GCF_000697945.3 Frankliniella occidentalis | reverse complement strand
TATTGCTGAAGCACTAAATAAATTTTATATCAATGTTGGACCTAATCTATCAAAGCAGCTACAACCAGGTATGGGCAACTGTCTAGATGCAGTAACCTGCATCTCAGATGACCTTGTTCTAAAAGAAGTTACAGAAGAGGAAATATTAAATACCATCAACAGCCTCACAAATAAGACTTCTAGCCCCAATGGGATAAATAACAAACTCTTAAAACAAACAAGTCTTAGTGTGGCCCCAGCACTCACAAAACTTATAAACTCCTCTTTCCAAGAAGGAATATTTCCCCAAGAAGCAAAATTAACTGAGGTCAAACCAATCTTTAAGTCTGGACTCTCAACCGAACCGGGAAACTACAGGCCTATTTCTATCCTATCTGCCCCATCCAGGATATCGGAAAAGTCAATGTACAAGAGACTCTTGGATCACTTGAATTCACAATATGGTTTTAGAAAGAATAAAGATGCCCAAGGGGCAATCTTTGATCTTGTTGTCAATATCCAGCATAGTCTAGATACAAATAAGAAAAGCATTGCCATATTCATTGATCTCAAGAAGGCTTTCGATACGGTAGATCATCAAATACTCCTAAAAAAATTAGAAAAGGCTGGAGTTAGGGGCCGAGCAAATGATTGGTTTGCCTCCTACCTCAATGGTAGAGCAGTGGCGGACTGGCCAGGGTGGGGAGGTGGGAAACCCCACCTGGGCCCCCGAAGGGGGCCGCGGGCCCCCCGCACCCGACCTCGGGTACCGCGGGCCCGCAGGGCCCGATCCGGCCAGGGGCCCGGCCCGGGGTTCGGCCCGAAGGGCTCTAGCGAAGGGACCGAGCCAAGGGCCCAAGTCCTAGGTGCAACGTGGGACCAGGGGCCCCGGCCTGGGCCCTAGGTTCAAGTGCCATGTGATAGTTTAGTAATCAAAAATTAACAAAAATGGTTCAGGCATGACCAGATTTTTTTTTCGCTCGCTTCGCTCGCGTTGTTTAATGTATTACAAAAGCACTGTACCTAAATCGCGTCCAAAGGAAACCTGACCACTTGTTACTTTTACAGTGTTTTTGGTACCCGTAAGCGCCTCTTAGCGCCCTCGTACCATTCTAAATTTTCGCGCTCGCTCCGCTCGCGAAATTTTCTTACAGGCGACTGATACAGTTAGTACGGCAACACGCTGGAAAATCGAATATTTAAATAAAACAGGTCAGACATGTAGAACTTGGTGTGCTTATTACGTATAGATTGCCCCTGAAAGGTAGGCAAAACCGGGCCCCCTTTCCTGATTTCCCACCCGGGCCCCTGACCACCCAGTCCGCCCCTGTGGTAGAGGTCAATATGTGAGGCTGGAAACAACTTGTAGTAGTACTCTAACAATCCTATGTGGAGTTCCACAGGGCTCCATCCTAGGACCCCTGTTGTTTCTCATATATACAAATGATGTAGTTAACCTTCCACTGCTTGGTAAACTTACGTTATTTGCTGATGACACAGTCTTATTATATGAAGGAACTGACTACAACAGCATTCAAGAAGCAGCCATACAAGATCTACAAACTCTATATAACTGGTTCTGTCTGAACAAACTCTCCTTCAATATAAAAAAAAAACTAATTATATGATTTTTCATAAGATGTCAGAGGAACCAAAGGATCTGCTTATGCTGTTGGAAGGACAAGCTTTACAGCGAACTAAAACGTTTAAATATCTTGGACTGATTCTTCATGAAACACTCAGCTGGAGTGACCATATAAACAACCTCCTGCCCAAACTCAGAGCAGTGAGTAGGCTAATCTTTCGCCTTAAAAAAGTCCTCAGCTTCGACAAATTAAAGAGCCTGTACTATGCTTATTTTCATTCACATTTAATATATATGTGCAATATATGGGGCCTGACTAATCAAATTACAGTATCAAAAATAAGAGTGCTGCAAAATGGTGTCATTAAAGGTGCCCCCACAATGAGCGCGAGGCGATGCCGGGTAGGCGATGCCGTGCAGCCAGGCCGTGCTTGCAGGCCGTGACGGCAGGTTTACCGACTTTTATGCGAATACAGCTTTACTTAGAAGATGGGAGGCGTACCCTAGTAGAATATGGCGCAAAACCGCGCTGCGCGGACTTCCGCTCGGACAGCGCGCGGCGCAATTCAGTGTTCCGGGGCTCGCCTGGACCACGCCGTTGATACGTACGACGAGCGGTCTTTGCCCGCGATGTGAGTGTGGAGTGGTAGGCGGGTCCATAATGCGCACTCCGCCTCTACTCCGCGCTGATCACGGCAGCGCACCACAGTCCGAGCCGATCGGCCGCGGCAGGCTCCTACTTCGCTGCAGCCGGCGTAGTCCGCTACGGCTCCGCCGCGTAGAGGCACGCTGAGCGCATTGTTTGTAGACTTGCGTTCGCGCGCTTCGAGGGCATTCCTGTGAGCTCGCTCCGCTGTCGGTCTGCGCCGCGGACGTTGCGTCCGCACTGTTCGGGTGGGCCGAGCGCAGCGGGGCGCTGCCGAACTCCGCCTGCCCGTGTAGTGGCAGCTCCTGCCCCCCGTCCTGCGGGCGCCGTCCGCCGCGCGGAGTCTTGGCGGACTATGTGGCGACGCATTCCGCTCTCTCCATTGCGGTGGGACTCTGCCTGGTGACTGAGCTGCAAAATCTGCCGCCCGGTTTCGTGTCGTACTGTGCAAATATAACTCGCAGCAAGGTCGCACTGCGTGCTTCGGGCGGGGCTACTTTCTAGCAATCCCGCTCCCCCTCCTGAGTGTGCAACTCCATAGTTGTGCACTTGCAGGTGTTCTATTCAGTAGGTGTGCACTTAGGGGTGTGCAACTCCGTAGTTGAACATATTCACAGTGTATGTACCACCGCGATACGCCAGTAGCCGCCTTCTAGTTTGAATGCCACAATAGTTTATCAGTGCTTTCACGGGTACGTGTACTCGAGGGTGGAAGGGTAAGAGATGGTCCACGAGTGGTTAACTTTGAAGACTGGTTTATTCGCAGACCGACAGGTGTATATCAAGGCAATAACAAGTGACGAACACTGAGTGGTGCCAACTTAGATACACAACACTGCCAAACACAGCACACGAGTCAGAAATCGTCTCCGCTCGACCGTCCTTTCACGGAGACCGTTCAAACAAATACGTGCCCCCGGGCCAGGCCGTCACTTTTCTCCACCTCTAGTCCCCGAGAGTGACTAAATTCCTTAAAATAGCACGTTCATCAAGTCCAAATGCTATAGTAAACTAATTTTTTAGCGGCCACATTGGTGGTATGCTCGGCTTCGTAAGAACGGCTTTTAAAACAGTTGAACTTTTTGGAAGACGGTGATTATACATCACAAAAGGCAAAACAAAAAGCCCTCCTGCCGCGTTGCCGCGGCATTCTTTTTGTCTATGGTGGCATTGCCCTCCGGGGCCCCGTGAGGGATGCATCCTTGTTGTGGCGGAGCGTGGCCGGGCCAGGTCAGC
>NW_026267393.1:359929-361799 GCF_000697945.3 Frankliniella occidentalis | reverse complement strand
GCCCGAGCGCCACCGCGCCAGCGGAACAATACCCCGCCAGGTCGCTTCCCTCCCTATACCTGACTCGTAGTCTTGGGGTTAGCGGACTCGCTCCGCAATCCGAAGGCTGCGGGTTCGATTCCACTCTCCGGCAAAAGCATTTTTGGCTGTGACGTCACAACAAGATTGCCCACTCCAGCACCGCGACCAAGTGCCCTGTGCTCTGAGGCGTGCCGTGGCTGTTCTTTGCTCCCCCCCTCCCAGGCCGCGACCAGGTTCCCGCAACCAGGTCCCCATTATACTACTTTCGTTGCATGGGCAGGCCGCTGCTGCCGACACTACTTACCGCATCGGCCCGCCGGCGGGCCGATGACTGGAATCACTCCTCCCAAGTTGACGCGAGAGGAGCGCCAGACGCTCCCCTGTTGCCTGCCCGTGCACCCGCGCTCAAGGTAGGCCGCCTGCTACACACAGGTGATTGGCGGGTTGGCCTATCTGCGTTGCAGGCGCTACCTCGGGAAGTTCCTTGCTGGAGCACGAGGGCGGTAGCGAGCCAATTAGATACTTTACCTTCAGCCCTCAGTATAGCTAAACACCTTCTTACCACCAAGACTTGTGAAAAACTTACACACATGGTATGGTCCATGTTTATTCATCAATAATACTGCTCATAATGGTTACACTTTATCATATCTACATCCCAAGACTTTAGTGTCAGGATAAGATGCAGAGTGGTAACCAACTGAGTGTTTAGTTCGAGTATAGAAATGGATTCCTTTTAAGGGGGGCAGCCAGTCTCCATGAAGCATTTCAAATGACATTTTAATTAGCACCTGCCACATTAAGTTTCTTTTCCTACTGAATTCACTCCAGATTTTAAGACACATTGGTGTTAACTATTCAGGTGAGATATTCAAACCTCAGAATATTGGTACGAAAAGGAAAATTATAAACTAAAGAGTGTATTCTCACAATGCAGAGTGGTTTATTTGCGATACCCCCTATGTAAAACCCCTAACCGCCTCGGCGGCTGCGGACAAACGCTCACCTCACTCCCCGCCTGCGGACAACCGCTTACCTAGCATGGCGCTCCGGATAACACCTTAAGTTTCTTTTCCACCGAAAACGTAATATTGGTATCATTCGAAAGACAATTTCCGCCTCTTTCGAATGATACCAATATTACGTTTTCGGTGAAAAAGCGACTTAAGCGGTTATCCGGAGCGGCAAGCTAGGTAAGCGGTTGTCCGCAGGCGGGGAGTGAGGTGAGCGTTTTCTCAGAGCCCCCGAGGCGGTGAGCGGTTTTACATAGGGGGTATCGTTTGGGAAACATCTGGAGGGTCCCCTGTCTAGAGGGCCCCCCTTGAATATTTTACTAGGTAGATGTACGCCAGACCACGTCTCGCGTAACAGGCTTCGCGATATCTCACGAAACACTGCTACGCTGCGACGCAGAGTAATTGACTCAAATACCTGTCATGGAGTGTCATAACCATAGAGTTGAACACTCTCTTATTGAAAATATTAAACTAGAAGATAAAGCAATTTCCTGCCTATATCTCAATGTCAGAAGATTAAGAGCAAAGGAGAAGCTTGATAAAATAAAATCATACATTGATGCATATCCTGGTATAGCAATTATTTCCCTTGTTGAGACTTGGCTAGATGAATCTGAATTGAAATTCTTTAATATTCCTGGCTTTAACTCATATAATATAACAAGAAAGGAAAAAGAAGGTGGAGGTATCTCCTGCTATGTAAGCACAAAAATAAATTGTCTTGATTTTAAATCAGAAGGTGAGGATATTCAATATGTCCATCTGAAATTAGGTCTAGGATTGGAACAATTTAATGTAATCTCATTCTATAATCCATCTATCCTAATGTCAGC
>NW_026267393.1:352287-354684 GCF_000697945.3 Frankliniella occidentalis | reverse complement strand
CCCCCTCCCTCTCCTATCTAGGCGACGGGTGCAGCTTGTCTCTCTGCACTGCAAACCCAACGGGGAAGATTCGACTTGCACGCACACACTTATAGCCCAGGAATTCTAGTCAAAATAAGGCCCTATCACGAACCTAAATTGTAGATCTTTGAGTGCTGAATTTTGGAATACTGGTAGAGTGAGATGCCCTGATGAATCTAAATTTTACTCCCCAGACGGGAGAGGTGTGCAACTCGGGTTATTAAACAAAAAGGGCTCAAATGCAGGAGTGTGCGGTACTGGCCATATCTCCCGAACTATTTGTGCGAGAGAGACGAGAAATAAGTCAAAGTGTTCGGAAAGGAACGTGGAACTGGAACAACTAAAAAAAATATTTCCAATGAAAGTCTTGAGGCAAAGAAAGAGTTTTAAATTTTGCTTGTTCAACTTCTGAAATCTCACATCATGTCTTTTAAGCAGGCGGGAAATCGGTGGAGCAGCCCTCCCATGGGTGAACGGTGCATCCAAAGAGATCCTTATTAACGGGTACCATGCGGGTACGTACGCTTTTTTACAATTTGCCTAACGGAATATAAACGTCAGTAAACAACCTAATCCGACTGTTCACCCACGGGGACCGATCAAACAAATATGTGTCGGCGGGTTCGGGCCTGCACTTTTTCTCGCCCCGCTGGTTTGCATTGGGAGTTTTCGGTGTAGATTTCAAAGGATGATGATGTCCACACTGCCACCCAAGCGACACATGGACTTTACTTTTGCTTACTATTTTCCAAACGGTTGATTTTTAACGTTGATTTTCGCCTCTTTTGCGGCCTGGCGCGGCGGGCGGGGCGAATGGCCGCTCCGAGGGACGTGCGCTGTCCTTGTTGCTCCAGTGGCGCGAGGGAGAGCGCCCGCCTCCCGGAGGCGGCCCCAGCCGGAGCGGCGGAGCGGGCCGACCCGTTGCCGTCTGGAGGCTCTGCATGGGTTCAGTTGTAGATGATTTGAACGCGCACGGTTGGGACTACAAGAAATTTGAAAACACCGTTGCCAAGTTGAAAGATAAGCGCACAACGTTTCGTCGGGGCTGATTCACCAATTTCCCGTCCGCTTAAAAGATATGATGTGAGATTTACGAAATTAAACAAGCAAAAATGGAAATTTGAAGTGCTAATCGTACAAAATTATGCGTGGCACATTGGCACCTTCTACTTGGAAAATTACTGAAACCTTTCGAAAATCATTATTTTATGACAATTTCTACAGAAACGAAACTGAAAAAGCCTGAACAAGCGGACATATGTACAAGTGTGGACTAAAACAAATATTGAAATATGTCTTGTATTGTATTTTAGAACCCCATTGACACTCGTTAATATATACTTTTACGAGGAGTAGTATACAGCAGGTCAACTCGGCACTTACACCCACCAAAATTGTCGTAGAGGCTCATTTTTACCCCCACGAAAACCGCAGTGGTTACAAAACTTTCACCGCCACCGGGGCGTCTCGTCTCCTGTCGCACACCTCAGCCGATCAGGGTACCCGGTCGCTACTTGGGACTATTTGATTATGGCCTGTGGCGGGGTCAAAATCGAGAACTCACTGAAGCGTTGGGCCATCGCTTACACTGACTTTTTTCTACGCTCTCGCACGGTCGTCGAGCAATGTAAGAACTGCCAGAGTGAAAATACTGGATTTCAATAAAGCATTCCGGTAAAGCTGAAATGCAGAAGAATACGGGGAACAAGAAAACGGAAGTCACCATTTTAAAGCATTGTGATATCCGTTTTCTTCTTTCCCGCATTCCTCTGCATTTCAGCTTTACCGGAATGCTTTATTCAGCGTTACACCCATACCCTCTACCACAACTTGGTCAACATTACAGAAGTATTAAAAAGAATTTCGGTACGTGTGAAGTTATGGCAGAGGTCCATTTGAACCCTGTCACATGGTAGCTCGTTCGGGCACACCTCGCTCGCAGAGTCCTGTGCCTCCCCGCTTCCCCCGCGCCCACCAGGCATCGCTGGACCGAGCGTGAGCGGGGGCGCCTTACATTTATTTTAGCGCGCCTTGGCCCAGACGAGGAGGGAGTCGTCAAAATGCAATCGGATTAGATTGACAGGTCATCCTCTCCAGCGCGCACAGCAAGTACACGACACGTTTTAAGTAGCAGCCGTGCGCAGCGTCGGGCAGTAAGCTATGCCATGCAGTGCTTGCAGACAGAGTACAATGCGCTTTATGGTCAGGCGAGACTTCTGGCTGTGTACCCGCCCCCTCTCCCAGCCTCCCCCGCCGCCAGCGCGCGCCAACATGCAGTCACACAGCCCGACCCGGATGCTTCTACCTGCTCGCCCCGTCCACCCGCCCACCCCATGGAGAAGGACAGGGAAGGGAGAGGGGGGAGGGGGGAAGTGG
>NW_026267393.1:349132-350022 GCF_000697945.3 Frankliniella occidentalis | reverse complement strand
CATAACTCATGAGGCCCTTATTGACAAGATTTGTTCTGGTGTATATAACTGTGTGACGCTTTATTCGCAACGGTCTGGTGTATATAATTAGATCCTTTATTTGACTGTTTTGAATTCAGGTTGAGGCAAGACAAAATGACATGTCAAATGACTACGCAAGTACGTGCATGCATAATAACTTAGCCGATACGATTGTCTCATAAACGCTATGCCATTTATGAGGTTCAAAAGATAGTGATCTGCAGGTTTGTGGGCGTGGTCCAAATGATCACAATGCTAGTGGGCTGCACCGGCTTTCACGCAGCAGGGGTACTTCTTGGGACTCTCACAACTTCCATGACGGGCATGTTCGGTGCGCTTTCGTCCTGTCTTGAGAAGCTGCTGGTGAGTACTGACACGTTGCTTAACATCCCTAGTGTTACTTGATTCCGGTAGGTAACGTAGGAGTACGTGCAGCAGCCCGTAGTGGCTGAGCTTCAGTCGTTTGTGTGCTAAAATTCTCAGATGCATCTGCATCGTTGCATGCAACGTTTAAAATAACACAGTAATGTACAGATGGAACGAGGGGGCAAGAACTCTGAGAATCATGTGTACACCTGCCTGGGAAACATCAGAATAAAAATTAGTCAAAATCAACAGAAATCGCTTACACTTAGCAGGAAACTAGTGAAACTGGTATAAATTAAGCGAAATAAGTGGAAATAGGCGTTTTCTACCACTAGAATACTTAAGGAATAAATACAAACGGACGGGAATCACTAGGAATCAAGTATTTCGGCACTGTTAAGAAACATTTCTCTTAAATTTAATAACATTTTTGTGAAGCATTAACACTAACATTGTTATTAAATTCAATAACAAAAATGTTATGAAAAGTTATAACATTTGTG
>NW_026267393.1:335819-346822 GCF_000697945.3 Frankliniella occidentalis | reverse complement strand
TCGGGACGCCTTTCCGCCCGCGGCGCCGCGCGCGCCCGCCCTGCGGAAAAGCGACCTCTGCAGCGTCATAGTACAAGGTGAGGGCTTTCCATCGCCACTGCCCAATTTCATATATGTCAAATAATACAAGAGATAAAACGACATTTAGGAGACGGGGGACCCGCTATTTATCTTCTTTATTTGCTTCAAACGCTAAAGGGTGCCCCAAAAAATCTCGACGGTCCCACATCCGTGAACACATTACCTACGCACACACAAAAATTTAAGTTGGGACCTCGATGGGATGACATAGAAAATTCACGAAAACTGATTGAGGCCTCTTGTGTCGCCAGGGTCGGCTCGCCATTGGCTGCCGGCTGATGGGCGCGCGGATTCAAACAGGCTGCTGAGCACCGAAACAGTTTTCGTGAATTTTCTATGTCATCCCATCGAGATCCCAACTTCAATTTTTGTGTGCGCGTAGGTAATGTGTTCACGGATGTGGGACCGTCGAGATTTTTTGGGGCACCCTTTAGCGTTTGAAGCAAATAAAGAAGATAAATAGCGGGTCCCCCGTCTCCCGTCTCCTAAATGTCGTTTTATCTCTTGTATTATTTGACATATATGAAATTGGGCAGCGGCGATGGAAAGCCCTCACCTTGCACTATGACACTGCACAGGTCGCTCTTGCGCAGGGCGGGCGCGCGCGGCGCCGCGGGCAGAAAGGCGTCCCGAGGGTCACTTGGTGGTGGGGCGGAGGGCCTTGTTCTCAACGCTCCCGACGCGACACTGTTTGAGATATCACTAAACGGACTGCAGCACCTGGTGCAGCTACTCAAGGGCTACATATTTCGCGAATAAAACGCAGGTCGAAATTTTTACGTCTTTTTGGCGTGGATAGCGCCTGCGCTGGGCCGGGCCTGCTTGGCCTGCCGGCGGCGATGGTCCATTTCGGTCTCGCGATTTACTGCAGTGCATAATCAAATAAATAATGTGACCGCGGTCACCTATTAGGCCGGACCCAACGCGGGACCCCTAAATTTGGGGTCGGAACCCATAAACGGTTCCATATATATGGGACCGGCCCCTTATTTTTGGGACCGGACCCAAAAATCAAATGGGTCGTTTCTACCATGGGCGGTAAATCACTTTGGAAATTTCAGTAAACTACAGCGTTCGGTGGGGGGTCTGCGGCCCTAGAAATATGCTCCTTGGGCATGACAAAAGACTGTGACACCGTGGCAACTGTGGCAACACCGTGACTACACCCCACGCTTCTGCTTTTTGCCGCTTTTTGCCATTGTTTTCAATGTATCCACCTCTAGGGCCGAAACATAAAAAGATACGGCAAATCCGAGGGTAGTTCTTGATTCAGAATATGTTGTTGGGGGGGGGGGGGAGACTTTCTCTGACTTTTTACGATTGGACAGCTCGAACGTCTTGATGTGCAACGTGGTCATTTTCGGCGTATTTCCGTCGAAAAAAGCACTCTAGCGCCCAAACGGTGCAAGATAGAGTCAAACTTAAAACATTTTCGCCCATGGGACTCTACTTTCATGAGTTACCCGTTAGGAGACCATAAACAAATATTTTTTTCCTACTTTTTGAACCAACCTCTATTTCTTTGTTACACCCTTTCACCCCCATAGAGGTGGTTGCCAGAATTTGCACCAGGCGTTTCGTTGTCCAGGAGTGACCCCTAAGATACTCTGAGATTTGTAGACCTCTAGCTCATCTTCTTCCTCTTACACGGACGACAGACAGACGGACACGAGAGCGGTTGCATAAGCCCGCTTTAATGCTCTTTTAAAAGCAGAACGGCGGGCTAAAAAGCATTCAAGTGGACTTATGCAACTGCTCTCGTGTCCGTCCGTCCGTCGTCCGTATAAGTGGAAGGAGATGAGCTAGAGTTCTACAAATTACGGATCACTTCTGGACAACGAAAAGCCTGGTGCAAATCTTGGCAACCACCCCTAAGGGGGTGAAAGGGGGTAACAAAGAAATAGGGGTTGGTCCAAAAAGTAGTAAAATCTTCTTCCCTTTCAAAGAAATATATCATTGATTCAATAATAATCAGTGAAAGTAAATTTTCTTGGATTTCAGATGTTTGGATTATAGCATTTTATCTTTTAATTCAAAAAAACGTATTTGATACAAGAAAGCTCCTTCAAATTAAATAGGGCTGCATTGGTTCGGAGCAATCTCTTCATATTAAAGAAATAACTCGAACTAAAACCTCATGCTAAATTAACGAAACGAGTCGTTGGATGGACACGTGTGTTTTATTTGTCACTTCTTGTAGTGCAACTTCTGTTTTCTAGGCCGCCATGACTGTAAGGGGTGCGGAAACGGTACCAGTGCGTCAAGTTCTTCAACTCGTTCTGCTGGAGGCGGGAAGACCAGCGTGCCTCTCGATCAAGGGATTGGGTCCGCTCACGCTGAGTAGTGCGGGAAACGCATTGCGGGCCTGGTTCTCCTTTACCAATGTGCTCATCAAAGTGGGGTAGTACTTGTGACGCCTGCACTACTCTAATGTACATGACGTGAACAAACATATACTTTTCGAATGTGTAAAAACGTCTATGAGGTGTTAATGCCACTGTCTATTTTAAAAAAGAATACACTACCTGTAACTCAGTTTTAGTTGTATCTTTTTCTTCATGCAGTCTTCAGCTAGCTTCACTTGGGTCTTCACTTATTTTTTGAAGTATTAAAAGTGAATATCAAATGAAGCTAAGTGAAGACTAAGGAAAAGAAGGGTTCACAAAACTTCGGCTTAACTTTAGCTCCGCTGCATACCCACTCAAAATCATTCATAATCAAAGTAAAGACCAAATGAAGCTAACTGAAGGCTGAATTGTGAGAGCACCCAAACTAGTTACTTGATTAGCTCGTTCACTGTTTTTCAACGAATGTTACGTCACATTCGTTTCAATGTTAATCGTGTCACGTTCGTTTGAATGTTGTGTCATATTCGTGTAAACGTGAATCGGCCAAGCCTGGGCGCCATTAGAGCATCACCTCACCTGAAGTCACGTTTAAATTAATGTGACACAATATTCAAACGAATGTGACATGTTTCACATTAAAACGAATGTGACGTCACATTCCCTGAATAACAGTGTTTAAAATGTATTGATGTGTCTCTCCTCATCGTTCAGAATTTTGAGTGTGTGATTTTTCTACGGAGGATTTCATCCAATGCACTCCAACTCAGGTTTCCATGCTAAAGCTACACTTTATTTGTGATTTCAGTATTGTAATAAAATCAAATGGCAAATCCTGACAACTCACATATTTATACCAAAGTATAGTTCGACGCGTCCGTGCAACAGTATCCTATCTGTTTCGTTGCCCCAAAAGACTAGCCTATCTGTTTTGCTGCCCCGAAAGACTAGCCTATCTGTTGCGCTGCCCCGAAAGACTAGCCTATCTGTTTTTCGGCGCTCTCTGCAGCGCTGTCTTCTTTTCATTGTGGGTTTGCTAATATTAACAGTAGAAAAAAAGTAAAAATTGCCATTTGTTCCTTGATCATTAAGGAACACGCAGGAATTTTTACTTTTTTTTTATTGTCAAAATTAGCGAAGCGACAATGAAAAGAAAACAGCGCTGCAGAGAGCGCCGAAAAACAGATAGGCTAGTCTTTCGGGGCAGCGAAACAGATAGGCTAGTCTTTCGGGGCAGCGAAACAGATAGGCTAGTCTTTTCGGGCAGCGAAACAGATAGGATATTGTTGGACGGACGCGTCGAGTTGTTTACTTTAATAGCAGAAAGCAAAACCAGTTTTACTCTGGGTTTGCCTTATGTAACCCTTACATTACGATACATCTTAAAATATATCTTCTACAGTAAAACGCTAATACATTTTAATGGATAATAAGTGTTGAAGCCGGATGCAGTTGATCCCAATCTATATATTTAACAAAAAGTAGATACACACCACGACACAGTTTGCGAAGAGGTAACTACACTGATCCACCTGCCACCTAGCGCAGCGGTGTAGGGCCTACACTACACTTCCATCTCCTTTCCGGACTCGCTTACGAAGAATTTAGTGCAAGCCTAATACCGATCACAAAAGTCATATGCAATGCGAATAAACTCATCCTTAACGTGGCGATAATTTCAACCGTAATACAAACGGTACAAGCTATTTCACCTATTTACAAAGTGCTTTTGTCTACACTTTACGGATTGAATCATACACCATAGTTCAGGATCCGTATGACGCTTGCACCAAAACACTTTTCCTACCAAAAAAGGAAGTCTTGCGGAGTGACTAAAACGAGTCAACTCAACCGCATAGACCGCATCCACATGTAAAACATTACAAAAAGTACTTAGATATGAAATGCGCTCGCCTTATTGCAAAACAAGCTTCACGTCGTTGCTATATGAAACCATGAGTCAGAGAGCGTGGTCACGGCGTGTAGGGAGCAATGCTCGTCCTGGCGATGTGCGTACAGGTTCAGGCGGCAGTCCAGAGGTAGCAGCAGCTCACGGGCCAGTTCGTCCCAGACGCCGCCACGGTCCCGGCCCGCCAACATAAGCCCCGTGACGTGCAGGGCCGGGTGTCTCGCCAGCAGCGCCCGCACCTCCGTCATGTGCTCCTCGTGCTTCTCCAGAAACCATAGAAGGCGAAGCGAGCGCAGCGCCGGAGCCGAGGTCGCCGAGATCTCGCGCAGCACGCGCGCCGGCGGAAGGTCGCTCGTGTTGAGCACGAGGTTCTCGAGGCACGGCAGCCCCGAGAGCGCCCTCAGCACCGCGCCTATCCACGCCCCTCCCAGGCAGTCTCTTCCTGTAGTCACCGTCAGGCTGGTGAGCGCCGCCCGGCCCGAGGACGCGGCGCCATCTACAATGTCCTTCACCGCCCGCACCGCCGTCTCAACGACGGGTTTGGCGTCCGTCTCGGTGTGGACGTAGAAACTCAACTCCCGGAGCCCCGCTGCCGCGCGGCAGAGGGACGCGGCACTCCGGACCAGCGCGGAGAAGTTCTCCCCCTTCACCCGGATGTCAAGGTGCAGCTTTTCCAAGCGCGCGCACTGCTGCAGTCTGTCCATGTCCAGCAGGAGGGGACACTCGAGGACCCGCAAGTTGGCGCAGGAGGCCAGCAGCGAGCACGGGAACTCGGGCGAAGGGTTGAAGAGCAGCAGCCTCTCCAGGCTGCCGGCGTGGTGCTGCAGCAGCGACTGCAGCCAGGGGTTTGGCCACAGAGCACCGCCGCTGTATTTCAGCTTTCTGATGGTGTTCTGACGGCGTGGGACCCAAGATTGCGGCGAACAGCGTGGAAGACCATCATCCCACATGCGCACCGTCATCCTGGAAACGTGGGATACCTCAAGTTAGCAATCGTTTGTACTGCTCACACTGTTAAAATGCATTGCTTTGTCACTGTAAAAAAATATATTTGTACATGTACGATATATTTTGTAATTTGCCATTTACAATACGAGTCGTACATGTACAACCTTCCACTGTCGCTCGATATTCGATTCCAAGTCGATACTTGTACGACTTCTTCCATGGAAAATTTTCCTGTACACCCAGAGAACCATTTATTTGATACAACTAAATCAAGGGTTGTAAGAAACAAAATTTTAGTTCCTAAGACCGACTAAAATTTAGTGACCCCATTTTTAACTAAATATAGTCGCAGCAATCAAATTAAGTCATCTAGACTAAATTATATCATCGCCACGAAAAAAAATTGGTCTCCAGAGCTAAAATTTCGTCGGTTTCCAATTTGGTCGTCTGGACTAAACGGTCTTCTGGGTGTACCCGGTACGACAATTTTTCACAGTGGTTGTGTTGCAAAGCATTTTGCTCTGCAGATTACAAAGCACTTGCGAATGCTTTGAAGTACAAAACAAATCCACTGTATTACAAAGTTACCGAATGCTTCGGAAGCTTAGTGTGTAAGGATTTAAATTTAAATTCCAGGACAGTCCGTCAGCAATCCGAGTCCGATCCCTGACTGTCCGAAAGTAGCCCTCGGCACCCGTAAAAAGTCCGATGCTACCGGACAGTCCCTAATAAGTCCGGTAGTCCGGTCCAGACCGTCCGAAGACAGTCCGACTATCAACCCGGGTCGTCACAGGACGGTTTCGAGCTGTTTAAGCACAAAAGACTTGAACATTTTTTTGTGGAAATTGGCAAACTATGTTCACACAACGATCTTCATAAAATATGAAAATTAGTGAAGTCCACCAATTACGCATATTCAACTTTCTGCTGAGCACTGAAAGCGCCAGGAAAATTATCGGGCAAAATTTTATTTTATTTTGTGCTGGCAATTTGCCTCTTTAAATTCAGGGGCCCGTAACTTAACATGAAACTCAACTTTAGCGGTACGTTATCCGAACTTGTGACCATACAATGAAACGTTCAGAGTTAAACTCAAAACTAGCTCCACCCAGCACCAGAATAATTTTTGACGACCCATAACTTTAACTTTTATTGCAAATTGTTAAACGATACGTTACACAGCAAATATTTTTCGGGGAAGTTCCCGGTTGAATCCGGGAAGTAATTTTACGAATGCTATTTTTCGTCATATCTATGCATGTTATAACATTTGCATCAACCGGAAAATGTACTTCCCGAATCCAACCGGGAAGTTCCCGGAAAAATGTTTGCTGTGTATATAACTAACGCATAACGCCAATGCGCTACTCGTTAATTTATTTAACCAACGCATAACGCTCATGCGTTGAGTTACGGACCCCTGTTTAAATTTGAGTAAACGTAACAGGCATATTTTGTTTTTCAAAAAGGTCGTTCATCATGACCTGAACAGAATATTTCGTGCGATGCAAAAGCATTTGCCGAAAACCGCAGGACGATGCGCTGATTCGTTCGTTGTGTACAGCGCTCGTCTCGGAAGGGATTCTGAGCCCAGCTAAAGAGGCTCTCCTGTGTCGTCTCATCTCAGCCATCAGCGTAGCTCAGTTTGTAAGAGCGTCGGTCAAGGGAGCCGATGGGCAACAGGTGAGGGAACGAATCCCGCTTGTCCAACTTTTTTTTTTAAGCCCGTTGGACCATTTGTACTTGTCTGGACACGGCGGCATCGGGCATCGGACAGTCCGATAGACGTCCGGTCGCGGCCTTCGGACAGTCCGAAAACTTGCTGATTTGACACATTTTCGGTAGTATTCTCGGTAAGGTCCAGGATGTCGCCTTGGACTGTCCCAGGACTGTCCAAAATCGGACTGATTTCGGTACAGCATAAGGGTTCAGCAGTGCAAAGGACTGTTTAACAAGGAATATGTTGTGAACAGATGTAAAAAAGTTATACTTACTTCTCAATCGCGCACTGGCCGATGGCCTCGTACAGCGGCGTGAAGTCCTCTGCACTGTCGCGTGGACTCAGATCGAGCCTCAGCCCTCTCAGTCCTCCGATGGCCGCCTGCTTGGCAACCAGCTCGGCCAGCTTCCGAATGTGTTCCGAGCCCAGCTCTTCCAGGTCCCTGAGGTCCAGCGTGTGCAGTGCGCACTGCATGCCGTCCACGTCAATGAGGTGGGCCGCCCAGCGGCCGCTGAGCCACACCTTCCGGGCGCACGGCGCGCTGGCCAGGATCAGACGCCAGCAGGGGGTGAAGTGTCTCCCCATCCCCAGCACGATCTCCTGGCGGCGCCACAGGGGCTCGCTCAGCGCCAGGTCCCGCCAGTGCCGGCACACGGCCCGCACCAGCAGCAACTCCTGTGGGGTCAGGTACTCCAGCACGAGTAGGAGCACCTCGTTGGGCAGCGTGGAGAGGCTGACCTGGCGGGCAAATATATCGCAGTGAAACTCAATGCTTCAACCATGCTGATTGGCCGTCGTCACCCCGAATCCCAATAGACTTATTTATTCCGGAGAAAGGGCACCGCATGACAACGGACTCTTCCAATGATTTCGTGCAGGTACCTCAGTAAAGCCCCCCCCCCCCCCTGTCACACGATACGACCATTGCTGTTGACAAAAAATTTCAGACAGTTTTAAATAGTGTGAACACGACCGGCTGCCGGTCTGCTGAACGCGCGAATACTACCCCCACCCCAGCCAGACGGCGTACACGTCCTTAAAATTGCTATTCGACCCCTGAAAACCAGAGCCCTGCATCGAGCGAGCATCGGATGCCTACATGGTGCCCGAAAGCGGGTGTGGGAGTGAGAAGCTCGCGCCGGGCCATAGCTCCCTGTCACTCCGATTCGCTTTCGGACGCCATGTAGGCATCCCAGGCTGCCTCGATGCAGGGCAGGGCTCTGCTTAAAACTAAAAGGTCGTACTTCAGAGGGTTTGCGTATAGGGTAGGGACGGATCTCGCTAGGGTCCCAGAAAATGACCACAAGTAATTTTTTTTTTACGATGACGTGAGATGTATTTTATTGGAAAGAGAATTTTCTCCTCCTGATAAATAAAAAAAAAATATACTTACGACCATTCTCCGGGACCCTAGCCAGATCAGACCTTATACGCAAACCCTCTGAAGTACGACCTTTTAGTTTTCAGGGGTCGTATTGCCATTATCGTGACTCACAGTTTTTCTTAAGATGACGCATGCCCAGTAGGTATTCCCTTCTACTGTCCCGCTGCTGACTAGACGAAGCCGCTGTGGAGCAGTTTCTTTCGCTCCGCAGCGTTACGTGAAGATTTTTGCTGCTTCTGCATTCTGCGTTCATTCCAATGGAGGTGTGTGCGACAGGGACAGTGCGACAGCTTCCCCGATAACAGTAATGCGGGTAATGCACTTGAATGCGCAATAAATTGCCATTAAATTGAAGGTAATAATTTAAAATTTATCATGCGAATAAAATGCCCCTTAATTGTATTGCGTTTAATGCGCATTGGCGCTATACTGGTTGGGTCTCGACTGGCCTATCACTGCTCTCACCAAATAAACCTCCAAAAGTTATCGCCATTTTTTGATATGTTGCTCCCCCGCACTTAAAAACGCACAAATTAGTACATCTTGGTTGAACAAAACATTTCCTACACACTTGGACTCTTTTTTAGCCGTCAGCGACTGCATAGAATGACCAGTTCCAAGGAGCGACAGCTAGCCTCTATGGCTCAGTCGGTAGAGCACCCGCCCAGAGTGTTCCCTCGCTGGTCTTAAAGTATCATGGCCTCTGAAATCTGTTCCTCTTTGAAGCACATACTTCCCAAATTTCAGCAAATCGACGAGGTCGGAGAAAAATAGGTCGGAGTAGAGTTCAACGTGATCAGTTCAAAGCAGTCCCACCCCCACGTCAGCAGCTTTTAGAACCGGATGCTATATTATGTTAGCAAACCCCCGCTTATGCCATTTAGTTTCTGTTCTTCTTACTCTGCCCTTAGACATTGTTGCAAAAAAAAAGAGTTTCTTAAAGGAATGCAGGTAAATCTGGAAGCTGAACTAAAATTTCATTCCAAATCACAAAACCTGCTAAGATAACAACACAAAACGCCACTAATTTATTCAAATTTATTGTTGTCTTTCATTTGATTCGATGTAGTAAATTAGGAACTTTGACATGCCTCGGCTTCGTCGCAGTCTTTGCCCAGCCTCCATCGCGGCAAAACAGCAGTAAGTGCTGCGCCCATTGGCTCACTGAAACCTGCAAAAGCAAGAAATAAAATAATTCGAATAGCAAGTAATTGGCAGACTGGCAGCAAAGCAGTTTTTTCCGTTGTAAATCAGAGAATAACTTATAACTTCTCATTTCTGATTGTAAAGTATTTCTGTCTGTACGACGCCTACTTTACAAACAAAAGTATCCATTCAAATATGTACATGGTACAAGTAAATAAAGTTCTGTATGTAAATTTGATTTCTCTGATTCATACAAATAAGAGATACAAATCCGGTTAGTGTATCAGTGTGATAAATACCATTAAGAAACATAGAAATACAAACCTTTCAGCCCGAGACAAAAATTGAAGTTTATTCACTTCCAAGTTTCACTTCGAAGAGTTCCTTTCTGTTGAGCCACGGTTGGTCCCACACTTTGACAGCACACATCTCGCTTTGTCCATCAGGTGCGTTAATCAAACCTAATTCTAGTGTCATGTGCATCATGGTGCCAGACACTACTTGGTGATGCGCCTTCACGATCCGAATGATTCGACGCTGCGTTGCGTCGACCGACTTTCGGTTGAGTTCTGAGATTGCGAATGCAGCGAGCTCCTTGACATAGTCATCGTTCACGTCCGTCCGTTTCAGACCACCGCAAGGAGGATGAGAGCTCATCCCTGCAAACAGGTAAATCACAACATTAATCCACCAATATCAAGGTAGGTAGTAAACTGATGCGCAATAAGCAGCTGCACATGCAAGTGCTTCGCGCTACATTGCACACTTTTAAGTGTTCCACTCGAGGGGCGAAGTACTCCGGGTGGGTACAGTACAACTGTCTATGAATCATCAGCATAAAATTTAATCGGAATCGACAGAAATCGCCTTAACCCGCTTAAACTAAGTGGGAAACTAGTGGAACTGGTACCAATTTGTCGAAATAAGCATTTTCTACCACTAGACCTAAGGATTACATAAAAGCAGACGGGAACCACTGGGGAATCAAGTATTTTGGGAATCATGAGTGAACTTCAAAAGGGAGTTATTGCCCCCTCGGTTTCACTAGATATTTAGATAGTCAAAAGTATTTCGACACTTCAAAGTGTTCAAACTGTTGACCACTAAGACGTATTGAAGTCATCAGTCCACACTTAAACGTGTGACCCATGACGTTGAACACCATCATGGGAATGCCAGCAGCACTCTGCCAATCAAAGAGTAGAATAAGATTTCAGTCGATTATTTAAGTTCAGAGGAAACGAGAGAAAATCATTTTCGGATTAAAATTCTTTTTCAGTCGCGCCTCCCGGGTGGAAGGCTCTTTAGTTAGACTGTAGTTTGGACTATACACTGTTAAAAAAGTTGTGAAATTTCACATCAAAATCAGTTGTAAAATTGCAAACGTGGTTGGGAAATTTCATAACATTGTCAATTTTGCAATTAGTTATTAAAATTCATAACAGTTTTCTGAAAATTCAAATCTGTCTT